>NW_007726649.1:360179-363274 GCF_000696425.1 Galeopterus variegatus | reverse complement strand
GACTTTATAATTCAAATCTCAGTCTTTAAATGCCTCAAGCCTAGTTTGCATTTACAACTGAAATTTTTGCTTCTGTGTTTTCTTGCTAAAAAGCACAAAGCTTTCTATTTTAGTAGCTCAAGCTTTGTAAGAGTTTATTTTTATTGTAGCTCATGGATTTTTTTCCACAGCCTTGATCTAATCCAGGCCACAGAGAGGTAATTCATTCACATTTACTTCAAGCAGCATAACCAGAACATTTCACTGATAACCAAGAAAAAATTAACTCTGAAGAAAAAATGTAAAGTGTTAAAGGAAGGCCAGGAGTTGGCTTTTCTGACAAAGAGTCATTTTCCAGACAAAGAAAGCGAAGTTTGAAGATTGCTACAGCAACTTGACTGAAAACACATCAACATATAGGACTAGCAGAGAGAGTCCTGGAACCAACTTACTTCACTGTGTAGGACCATAGGGGCTGCTTTGGCAGGGAGAGCAAAGGGTGAGACTACACAACTGGTATATCACTTAGGATTAAGTTCAGTTGTCACTTAGAAAACAAATGCATCCCAGTGTTTTAAACAAGTTAGGGATATATTTTTTTCCCATGAAAAAAGAAATCAAAAGGTAAGAAGTCCAAGACTGGCATGGAGGCTCCACAACGTCATTGCGTAGCCCAGGTTCCTTCTAGCTTCCCTATCCACCTTCTTCAGGGTGTGTCCATGGTCCTCCTGTTGTTGGGATGGATTTTCAGCCATCATATCCATGTTTCAGGCAGGAAGAAACAGAGGAGCTAAGAGAAATGGGCTTCATTCCAGCTGACTCAGTCCCTTTTACAGAACTTTCCAGAATCCCCCACTCCATGCCTTCTGTTTATACCCCATTGGCTGGAGCTGTGCCACATGATTGTTTCCAGCTTTAGAGGAGGTAAATTCATGACCACCCTGGGGAAAATTGGGGTTCTGTGAGTAAGGAAGAAGAGGAAAAAATATTCAATAGGCAACAAGCAGTCTCCCCAGACTGGGAAAGTTCAGCTCCAGGTGTCACCAGGGACAGTTATTACCAAATGGGAAGTAACAGGGCGAAGAGGAGCCAAATCCAGTGGAAAACCCTCAGGTCTCATTCTGCTTAATCTCTAGGCAGCCTTTCAAACAGCTGATTACTTCCTCCTTCTTAAGCGCCTACTTTTCCCTTGGCTTCCAGGAAATCATCTGCTGGTTTCCTCCTCCAACACTGGCCATTTCATCTGTCTCCTTGGCTGCATTCTCTTTCCCTTCCTGACTTCTAGGGCTCTGGTGTCGGCACTTCTCAATCTACTCTTTCTCCCTGGAGGTCTCATCCAGCCCTGGGACTTTATACACCTCTTACACACTAAAGACTCCCCAATTTTTATCTCTAGCCCTGTCCTCTACCTGCTAGTCTCATATTTCTGTCTGCCTGAAATCTCCACTTAGATACTTAATAGGCTTCTCAATACCAACATTTCCAAAGCCAAATTTTTAATTCAGCTGCCCAAACCGATTTCTCCCCCAGGATTGTCCAATTCCATAATAACACCGCCATTCACATGTTCAGGCCAAAAGCCTTTGTGCTGTCCTCTACTCCTTTTGTTTGCTCTCACCCCACGGCAAGATGCTCAAAGTGTACCTAGGATCTGACTACCTCTCACCGAGTCCAGTGCTGCATTCCTGGCCCAAGCCACCGCCACATCATCTCTTGCCAGGCCTACGCCTCTTCACTGGTCTTCTTGCTTCCATTTCTGCTCCTCTATGGTCAGTTCTTTACACTACAGCAGAGTGAGCCTTTTAAAATATGTATCAGGTATGTCCTTGTTTGAAATGATTCCAGACACTTACATAGTTTGCTACATGAGTGACATACATTTTGTTTTGATTAGAACATAGCACGCAATCCCCCTTCTTTGGAGAATGTTACATCACACCTTATTAGACCACACGTGTGAGTTGTTGGCCTCTACTACTGGCCTCCAAAACGCTACATGCCCCAGATTTTGACATACACTGTGAGTGACAGCTTAGGCTGCGACAGGGTTGCTCCTTCGAGCTCTTCCCTAAAGCCTTGCCCGGCAACCCCGCCGCTGCTCTCCAGTGTGGAAGGATGTTGCATGCTGTCACTTGCTGTGTTGGTCAGGCTTTTCCCAGAAACCCTCGTAGAAAGGCATGCCTCAAAACTTTGATTAGACTTTACATCCACAGAGGCCTTCTTCCATGCTAATCGAGTAACTAGACTTTACTAATTGGACTCTAAACGAAACTGGAACTCATTTACTGTGGGGATTAATGGACCTTGTCTATTGAGTGTATTCCCTGTGAGATTTGTTCTCATTATCCTCCCCTCTTTACGTACTGAAAAGAGAGAAATCTCTTTGTATGGCAATAAACCATGTGATTCATGAAATCATACCTTGGTCATTTCCACTTTTTACCATACAAAACAGTTCTCTTGGAAATTGGCTAATGGCATAGAGGATCATTGCTGTCCTCTCTAAGTCCATCTCTCTTTGTTCCTGTGTTCACTCTCCAGTGACTCTGGCCTGCTGGCTGTTTCTTAAACACACCGGGCACGCTCTTGCTGCAAAGCCTTTGCACTTGCTCTCTCTATTCCTACAACACTTCGCCCTCAGAGCTCCATATTGCTCATTCCCTGAGTTGATTCAGGTCCATACCACTGCTGTCTCTCCAGAGAGGTCTTCCCTGCCGGCCTGGTCCCTATTCTTCATCCTCTCAGTCTGCATTATTTTATTTTCATGCATTGTCACTGTCTAACATTATGACGTATATTGATTAACTTATTTGTTTTTTGTCTGTCTTCTCCACGAAAGTGCGCACTTAGCTTTGTTCAACACTTCATCCTCAGTGCCTAATGTATAGTAAGTGCTGAATGACTATTTGTTGAATAAATGAGTGAATTTATGATAGAGGGGAAAAAACCTGTTAGGAGATATTAATCATAATATGGTTTTTGAGTTTTTCTTAGTGAGGCTTTTTTTATTTTTTATTTTTTTCCTTTTTGTCTTTTTTTACTGACCGGTAACGGGACGGGATCGCAACCCTCGGTGTTGCGCCCGCACCGTGCTCAGCCAGTGAGTGGGAACCGGT
>NW_007726649.1:333469-359517 GCF_000696425.1 Galeopterus variegatus | reverse complement strand
AACCCTCGGCGGGAGCGCCACCGCACTCCCAAGCGGTGCACTCTCCAGTGCACCACCGGGCTGGCCCTTCTTAGTGAGGCTTTAAAGGGCTTTAGAACATTATTCTTTAGGCCACAGGGAAATCCCAGAAGACAGGTGGATCAAGCCAGCAATACCCTAAACATAATCTTCTGATGAAAGACACAATGTGCCCTATTTATGTTAATACTAATTCCTTCTATCTTATAATAAGCACTGCTGACTTTCAACAATATAATCCCTATCCAGCAGGTGATGAATATTCTGGAAAGTGGACTGTAAAGTCATTGCTTCATGTTCAAAATGGCATTGAAAATAAAACCCAAGTTTAAGCCCAAGAATCATGAGAAAAGATTATGTTCTGGTCCACTGAGGCTGCTGCTGATCTCGAATTTTAGGCACTAACTGGATTCCTAATATCAAACCAACTCTTGCAGGTGGGATAAGGATATGATGGGCTTTCTGACCGACCTGCTCCTCCCTCAGAGATTCAGGGTGATTGTGAGAATGGTACGTGCATAGAATAAGGATCGTTGTATTCATGTGGCAAAGTGTGAAATCAGAGCAATTAGCCAGGTGGTAGTGGTTCAAGAAAACCGTGCAAGGTCAGTGATCTGTAGCAAGTCAGAGCACCAAGGACAGGGAGAAAAATACCCAAGTATGAGTGGAAAAGTACTGGAATAAAAAGTTACAAAAGATTCATGGCTGTTAAAGCAATAGTGGATGCTTTGTCTTAAAGTCTAGTTTAGATTTCTCAAAACAGCATTTATGAATATAAAGAGAAGTACTAGAAGAAATCATGGAACAATTGTTTTTACTATTATTTTAGGGCAAGGAAAACTCTTCTTAGATACAAACGCCAGAATCCACAAGGGAAAATAATGACAAATTAATTATATAAAAAATACTGCAGGGAAAAAAACCGAATAATGACAAATGGGTAACACACAAATGACAAACTGGGAAAAATATTTGTCTAACATATGACCAAGTGCTAATTTCCTTAGTACATAAAGAACTTTTAATTAATAGATACAGATAACAAACCAATGGAAAAACAGACCAAGGGCAAAAAAGAAGTTAAGTTGCTTTTAAACATAATCATTTTGAATGAGCAAGCTCATCTCACTGGTATATAAACAAAATATAATTTTTATTTTTCCGAAAGCTGCTGCTAATTGTGATCTCTTGAATCACCTGCCCCCTCGCCAAGCCCCTACCCATAGGGTTAACAGTCAGGTGACTTAATATCACAACCTGACTACACAAGTTTTCAGTCATTGAAACCATCTTATTCCACTTTTTATATATAAAATTTAAACCTCCTATTCAAGGGCCAGCCGGTGGCTCACTCAGGAGAGTGCGGTGCTGATAACACCAAGGCCACAGGTTCGGATCCTATACAGGGATGGCCGGTTCACTCACTGGCTGAGCGTGGTGCTGACAACACCAAGCCAAGGGTTGGGATCCCCTTACCAGTCATCTTTAAAAAATAAATAAATAAATAAATAAATAAATAAATAAATAAATAAATAAATATCCTATTCAATGAAAACCTTAATTTATAAAATTTCAATATCATATGCAATCCACCTGTCCCCCTCCAGCATAGGCTAGAATGGTAGCCTGGAATGAAGGTGCGGGGCAGGAGGGGGCAGGCAGGTATCCACTCTCTCCCACACCCTCCTTCTACTCTGTGACTGGTAAGGAGGCAGGGAGGAAAGCTTCTGCCTGGGGCAATCTTCTGCCTGGGCGCCTTTCTCTTGGTCGTTGCCACTTCTCTCTGACACTGATTGGCCTTGGTTTCAGTAGATGGGGAACCTGCCTCCTTTCCTTGACTCTATCAAAACATTTTCCAGTGAGAAACCCACTGTATTCCCAAAGCCTCAAGATTTCAGTTGTTTTTAGAGAAGAATATATTCACACATGGACGTAAACCTCAGCTCACAAAGTCAAGTGTATGAGAAATGTCATCTCTGTTTTAAAAATATATTAATTTAGTTTTTATTCTGAGTCCCCATGAACCTAACCTGGCAGTAAATTCTCTCTCAGCTAAACTTAGGGCATCTCCAAGTCCTCTTGCCTGGATAATGTCAAGGTTCCAGTGCTGACTTCTTAGTGTGGAGGGGAACGTGTAAACTTTGGTTTATCAATTTTGTGTCCAAAAAAATGCTGTCCATTGTCTCTGAGGTTATGGTGGCTTCAGCCCTGGCCTTTCTTTTTGCTTCCATTCTACTCTTAGGCCACGGCTATCTTGTTGGTGCTGTGGCTTGGAATCTCAGTGACTGTGACTTCTTCCACTTAGACTTGGCACAGACCCATATGTCCCTGAGGCCTCATAACCTCCTTAGAGCACTATCCTGAAGCAGAACCATGGCCCTGTGCCTCTAAGACCATAGATCTCTCTTCTCCTCAAGCCAAGGCATGTCTCTCCCAACTCAGTCTCTCTCCCCACAATGACCTCCCCTTTCCCTTGAGCCCTAGTCTACTCAGTTGGCTTCTAGAAAAACAAATCCATAAAGTCTCCAAGCTTCCATCCTTCCACATACCCCCTCTGAGCCAATGGAGCACAAAGCATGCTGTGAGCAGGAGTGGGGGCTGGAGGAAATAAGAAAAGCAAAGATATGGAGAGAATAAGAACTACACAATTAATACACAAAATATTTTCAACCAAGTCTTGTTCTTGTGCTCTTTTTGTTAGTGCTTAAATCACCCTGACAAGTAGGATGCCCCCTAACAATATGACCTAAAGACAGGTTTCCTAGGAGGTATGACCTGCTGGCATGCAATCCTATATAAGGTCGCCTTCGATGTCAATCTCAGTGTGACTAAGGCTCCAAACAGGATGGTGAGAAGTAAGTATAGCCCATTTCAAATAATCCCTCTTTACTCCTGAGGTCTGTGAATTAATCTACTAACCTACCTACTTTGAGCTTTCTCTTTAGTTGGATGCACAGGCATTTAATAGTGAATAATTGGACATGAGTAGCTTGTCTAAGTGCACAGGTAATCGGGTTTAAATGCTCCTTTTATATTCTCTTTTTGGCTTTCCTGACTAGCTGCCATTCTTTGGTTTAGGATGAGACTTATTTATAAATAGTCGGGTTATAACATCAACTATTTCTGTGATCTAAGGGGTTCAAAAGTTTCACCCCAAAGAACCAAACACCTTCTCTATCTACTTGTCACTGCTATCTGAAATTCTACTAGTTAACCATTTATTTCTTTGTAATAAGCAAGGTCTTTGCGATAGCTAACATGTCTTTTTAAAAATGCAAATATTCTCCTTGGAAAAGAGAATGCTTTTATGTGACGTGATTTTATCTGATTACTTTTAATTTGAAAGAAGCAACCAATACCTTGACTTTACTGATGCCCTGGGGAATGTGGATGATAATTAGTGGGAAAATGGTGTGTAACTAATGTAACTCCAGTCTTGACATGCTTGTGCTTATCAAATAAGGCTACTTTTTTTTTTTTAAGTGTTCATAATTCAATGACGCAGAATCTTTATTCCTTGGATGAAATTCCATTTTTTTTTTCCTGGTTTACCTACTCAGAGAAATCTCAGAAAACTGTTGAGGAATCTTGTACACAGATTTTTCCTGGTAATGTTTCTCACCTCTGCCGTACTCTGAGCTGCTGCTGCACCAGGGCTCAGAAATGACCTCTTGACATCTCTGACATGTTGTAGTTGGCTTCTGTAAGTTGCTGCATTTTTTTTTACCACTTTTCTCCCCTTTGCTAACTCCCCAAAATACAGCTAAAAGCAGGTAGAGGGTTTACAAAACTTAACTGAAGATTTGAAGATAATAGTAAAGAATTCTATTCCAAAAAAAGAAAACTTAAAGCTGTACCTTGGCTATTGCTGCTCCTACGATGTGAGACCACATACCCCTGCACAAGGGGTATTCCCCTTAGCCTCCCCCAAGGTAAAGTAGCAACTTTATCTTCCACCAAGAGAGGGGCCATTCACCATGTCCTGCCTCCTGCCAAACCCTGTCATCAACACAGAGCCATCTCTGACAGTTCAACTCTGCCCTTTTCAAGAGGATCTACCAAATTATTATGCACAGCAGTTCAGTAACTCATCTTTTAGATGAAATGGACAAATTCATAGAAAGATACAAATTACTCAATCTGACTCAAGAAGAAACAGAAAATCCAAATAGACCTGTAACAAGCAAAAAATTTAATTAGCAATTAAACTATTTTTCACAAAGAAAAGCCTAGGCCCAGATAGCTATATTTATGAAGTGTATCAAATATTTATTTATTTATTTATTTTTTAGTTTTTGAATTGAAACATAATTATACATATATATGGAGTACAGAGTTGACTATCAGTATTTGTGTATAGTATGTGATGATCAAATCAATATGCTTAGCATGTTCGTCATTACAAATGCTGATAATTATTCTTTGTGTTTCTTACCCAATTATTCCCTAACTCCTCTCCCTCTTCCCCTTTCCTATCTCTAGAAACTATAGGTCTCTTCTCTCCTTTTGAAAGTTCAATGTTTTATTGTCGTCTTCCTTCCTTCCTTCCCTGTTTTTCTTTCTTAGCTCCACTTATAAGTGAGGACATGCAGTATTTCTCTTTCTGTGCCTGGTTTATGACACTCAACATAATTTTCTCTAAGCTCATCCATTTGTTTCAAATGGCAGAATTTCATTTTTTTCACGGTGGAGTAGTATTCCATTGTGTATATATATCACATTTTCCCTATCCAGTCATCCACTGATGGACATTTAGGTTGGTTCCATATCTTGGCTATTGTAAATAGAGTTGCAAAGAACATGTGACTGCAGGTATCCTTTCTCTATCACATATTTAAGTAAGAAACAATACCAATACTAAATAAACTCTTTTAGAAAATAGAGGAGAGAACACTTCCCAATTCATTTTATGAGACCAGTATCAGCTTGATTCCCAAAGCCAGATAAAGACATCACAAGGAAAGAAAACTAGGCTCATGAAGATAGGTGCAAAAATTTTTAATGAAATATTAGCAAAACAGGCTGTGTGGTTAGCTCAGTTGGTTAGATCATGGTGCTGATAACAGGTAGGGGTTTGATCCCTCTACTAGCCAGCAAAAAAAAAAAAAAAAAAAAAAAATTAGCAAAACAAACCCAGCAAAATATAAAAAGAATTATATGCCATAAACAAGTGAGATGTGGGGGTTTGATCCCTCTACTAGCCACAAAAAAAAAAAAAAAAAAAAAAAATTAGCAAAACAAACCCAGCAAAATATAAAAAGAATTATATGCCATAAACAAGTGAGATGTATCTCAGAGTGCAAGGTAGGTTTAACATTCACAAATCAATTAATGTAATACACTACTTAATAAAATAAAGGTGATAATAAATATGATCATCCCAGTAGAAGCAGAAAATGTATCTGACACTTTTTCATAATTAAAAACTTTTAACACACTAGGAATAGAAGGAAACCTTCTCAGTCTGATGAAAGACATCTACAAAAAAACCTACAGCTAACATCACACTTAATGTGAAAGATTGGATGCTTTTCTTGTTAAGTCAGGGACAAGCCAAAGACATCTGCTGTAACCACGTGTATTCAATACTGTACTGGAGGTTCTAACAAGCACAGAAGGGGCAGAGGGTGAGGGGGGACTTAAAGGCCTACAGGTTGAAAACTGGAAAAGAAGAGGTAAAATCGTATGTATTCACAGATGGCATAATCTTTTGTATATAAAATCCTAAGGAATCTATAAAATATATTACAGCTACTGAGTTTTCAGGAATATTATAGGATACAAGATCAGTGTACAAAATTCCATTTTATTTCTATATACCAGCAACCAACAATATGAAATCTAATTAAGAAAACAACTATATTTGCAATAGAGTCAAAATGAACAAAATACTTAAGAATTAATTTAACAAAACAACTGCAAGATCTGTATAATAAAAACAATATAACATTGCTGAAAAAAATTTAAAAGACCTATAGAAGTGGAAAAATATATCATGCTCACGTATTGTTAAGATTGCAATTCTTTTTTTTTTTTTGCAGGTGGAAGGTACAAAAGATCACAATTTTTCCCCAATTGATGTGTAGATTCAACACAATCCCAATCAAAATATCAACAGGCTTAAAAAAATAAAAGAAAAAGAAATCAACAAGTTGATCCTAAAAGTATGTGGAAATGCAAAGGACCTAGAATAGACAAAATAATTTTTAAAAAGAACAAATTTCAAACTTATTGTAAAGCTGCAGTAATCAACACAATGTGGTATTGGCATAAGGACAGACATATAGATCAATGCAACAGAACAGAGAGTTCAGAAATATGTTTATGGTGAATTGATACTTGACAAAGGTGCCAAGGCAATTCAATGTTGAAAGGATATTTTTACTCTTTGTGCTGGACAATTGGATACACATATCCAAACAAACAAATGAATAAACCTTAGACCCTTATCTTACACTATACACAAAAAATTAACTCACTGTGCATTAAACACCTAAATGTAAGAGAGTAAGCTAGAAAATTTCTAGAAGACAACATAGGAAGAAAACCTTTATGAATTTGGGATAGACAAAGATTTCTTAAGTAGAATACTAAAAACATGATCCATTAAAAAAAACTGATAAATGTAGATTTCATCAAAATCTAAAACTCTTGCTTTTAAAAAGATACTATTTAGAGAATGAAATGATAGCCATTGACTGGGAGAAAGGATTTATAAATTATATACCTGATAAAGGACTTGTTTCCAGTCTAAAAGAATCTTGTAGTTTAATAATAAGATAGTCTAGTTTTTAAAATAAGCAAAATATTGGAAAAAACATTTCATCAAAGAAAATACATATATGTATAATAAGCACATTAAAATATGCTGAATATAATTTGTCATTAAAGAAAGCAAATTAAAATAACAAGAAACCACTTTATACACTTTGGACTTGCTATAGCAAAAATGACTTTAAATACCAAGTGTTGGTGAAATTGTGGAGAAATTGGAATTGATTAAAATGTAAAATGGTATGGTCACTTTAAAAAATAGTCTGGTAGTTTCTTAAAAAGTTAAACATAGACTTATCATTTGACCCTGCAATTCCAATTCCAGGTAGTGACCCAAGGGAAATGAAAACGTGTCTACACAAAGACTTATATAGGAATACTGATAATAACATTTTCATAGTAGCCCCAAACTGGAAGCAATCAAATGTCCCAGCATCTGGTGAATAAACAAACTATGGTATATCTATGTATGGAATACTACTCAGTAATAAAAAGGAATGAACTGCTAATACTTGTAGCAACATGGTTAAGCCTTAAAAACATTATGCTAAATGAAAGAAGCCTGACATAAACAACTACGTGTTATGAGTAGTTCCATTTGCCTAAAATTTCTAGAAAAGGCAAAATTATAGAGATAAAAAGTAGATGAGAATGGAGATTGACTGCAGATGAGCATGAGGAAACTTTCTGGGGTGATGGAAATATTCTAAAACTTGATCAGCATGGTAGCACAACTGCTAAAACTTATGAATTTTATTGCATGAGTGCTAGTGGGGCATGATTTGAGGCATTGTGCCCATTGGACTTGAATGGAAGATTCTACCCAGCAGCATCCTGTAGTTCTCTCCCTTCTCTCCCCCCCCCCCCCCACACCTCTGGTTCCCCAACACCCCCTCCCCCCCCCCCCCACACCTCTGGTTCCCCAACACCCCCTCCCCCCCCCCCCCACACCTCTGGTTCCCCAACACCCCCTCCCCCCCCCCCCCACACCTCTGGTTCCCCAACACCCCCTCCCCCCCCCCCCCACACCTCTGGTTCCCCAACACCCCCTCCCCCCCCCCCCCCCCATACATCTGAGTTACCTACAAGGCCTCTCATCCTGCAAGGTCACATCAGCTCAGAGCAAGTCTTTGATTAACAGTGCTGGCAGTGCCCTTCAAGGTGTAGGAGTGAGGCAGGACTATTTGTGCCTGCTTGGCCATTAGATATCTATAAGTTTTGCAGAATTTAGTCTAATATTTGTCTTCATTATCTTTTACTATCTGATAGTGAGGTTCCTGACTTACTGATTGACTTAATGACTCTGAAGTGCCTCACTACAGATAGTCTCTAAAAAGAAATCAACATCTGCCAAGTGACCAAAATGGGCTAAGTGTTTTCCACATAGGTAGTGCATGAAGCACACCACCACTTTAAAAAATAGGGGAGCTGCTAGGAATAGTCCTGTTGGGAAAGATCACAGACCCCTTAGCCCCTTTCTGTGCAGATCGTGAGTCAGGTAATTGAAAAAAGATTCTGGGAGCCATTGGCAAAGTAGACATGCTTTATTTTGACATGGACTGCCCACCCACGGTCCAGAGTCATTGTCTTTTATACCAAAAGTACACAATAGTGGCAACGAGCCAAGGAGTATACAGGCGCACATGCACAGTAACACTATTCTTATGCAATTTATTTACAATGGATGTACTGAATCATACCCAGCCAGGTATGAGACAAGGAGGGGCCTGACAATACTGATTCCATTTTCCTCACAAGTCCCAAGCCCCAGGTCACCTCCTCATTTAAGTGTCACTCTCTCTGTTTCCTCTGCTCTTTTCCCCTGTTAGATATACCTCATGGACTGCTGGATTCATCTCTCAGTTTCCCTACCTTTCTTCTATTTTTATTTATTTGTCTTTTTCTCATTCTATTTTCTGAGATTTTCTCAATTTCTTCAACTTCCAACTCTCCTTGTTAATTTAGAACTATAGAGTAATACATAAGAGGGTTTTTTTGTTGTTGTTATCTTAAAAAATGAGTCTTCCTTGATACATATCAGTTATCTCTAATGTAGCAAGAAGAAATGATTGTTAATGTAAGATCAATATTATTAACCAGCCATCTTGGTGAAGAATAGAGAAAAAGAAGAGTACTAAATGAGTACAAAAACAGACTTTGGAGATCTTTCAGAGGTGGAAGATTTGGGAACTCAGTAGGAGGAAAGAGGGAAAAAATGCTCCCGAGATATCCAGAACCACATCAAAATAGGAAAAGTCAGAAGTAGCAATTTTGTTAAGGGTGAAAGATGGGAGTTATAAGGAATGGGGCTTAATGGTAGATTTGGTTTTAAGTCTGTCTAGCTTGAATACCTATGAGGACATAGGGAAGAGCTGTCCAGTGGGCAGGTGGAAATGCATGCCCTCAGAATGTCCAGAAGAGAGGTCAATGCTATCTTTAGAGTAAATAAAACAATACACAGAGATGGAGCCTAAAGAAGGAAAGGAAAAAAGGGGACAGTAACAGGAATAGAACTATTATTGTAAAAATTTAATGCAGTTGTGTGAAGAAATTTTGAATCATTCTTTTAATAAGTGTAGTGGTGAAAAGAAAGAGCATTGGTATGGTGGGTCACTGGGACAGGAGGCTCAAGGAGAAGATTGCTCCCAGAAAAGGGGAATTGGATTGTGTAAATGGTAGAGGGAAAAAAGCAATAGAGAGGGAGAGATTGAGTGTACCAAAGGAACTAAGAATGAGTAAAGAGATAATAACGGATCAAAGTCATGGACCAAAGAATTGTTCTTAGAAAGCAGATGTTTCACCTCTTTCTTTTAAGACAGTTGAATGAAGACAGAAAGTGAGGTCCTGCGTAAAAATTTTTTTGCACGATCCTGTCTATATTAACAATTTGATTTAAAAATATATTACAAAATTCATAAACCCAGGTGAGGAATTGCTATTTATCTATCAATGAAGATTTAAAATAATGGGTAGAGATGAGGCCCTATTGTATTTGTTTACTGTCCAATTAGCACACATGAAAATTCTTTGTGATGTGTTTCCCTGTTCAGGTCCAGGAACTATCTCTTTGTGACCTTTGCTGTCAAATCCACTGTTCCTGGCTAATTTCTTACAATACTTTGGCTCTTCAGAACCTGTCCGTATTGAAACAGATATAGATTTATAGATACTTTTGTGCTCGCAGGTCCCTGATACCATTGATGTAACAGCTGTTCCGTCATTACTCATGACATGGCATCATCCATCGCGCTGCCACGAGGACTGGCTTCCAAGACTCTCCTAAGGTTGTGCTGTGTTTTGTTGATGACAACCAAAATGCAAGTCTTACCCAGAGTATGCAAGAAAATGTAATGATAATTCATTTTCTGGCCACATTAAATGTATCACTCGGAATTTTATAATGTAAATGTAGAACGACATGTCTTCCAACCATGTCTTCTCTAGAACTCATTAGGCTATAATTACTGCATTTCTAGAATATGATCTCTTTTAATATTGATTGCACCTTTTCTTTCCACGTGACGCCACCAGTAGGGAGGATAGGAGATAGTCCTGTGGGCAAAGCTAGAAGGGCAGTTCCATCCTCACAAGTGATGTCCTTCACTCATCTGATCAACCCAGGACAGTATGGTGTTACCACATCAATGGAAGGTAAGAGAGGACCTTGATCAGGAGGGCCCATTGGTATTGTGGGGCAATGATCTCCAAAGCCCTCAGAAGAGACTGACACAGCTATCCTTAGAGGACTGATTGACACAGGTGCAAAGCCTGCAGAGGGTAAGGGTGACTACTCGGTGCCAGTGGTGGGAGGCGCACAGGAAAAAAACACTTGCCACCACCTCCAGCTCTCAGGTGCTGTAAACTGAAGGCAAAATCAGTCAGAGCACTGATGGGCAAGAGCTGAGATGTGGGCTCACTCACGTAGCTCAAGCCCAAGGATCAGCAATGAATTTTCATAACCCCAAGTGCCATAGTTGCCCTCCAATCACAGTTAAACCTCTGTGGATGTAACCAAGTGACTGTTAACATGGGAGGTGAGGGTTGTAGTAAAAATGTTGCAACCCTTCTTATTACCTTCCCCAGGGCCATGATCATGCAAATCTCTCCCCTCACATGAGGCACTATGTAGCCAATTTCATCCTATTTTAAAAATAGAAACATTAAAAGGAATCAAGGACTGTTTCTAAATAAAGATGGACTTTCACCAGGAAATTTGAAGACCTGATATCTCCTGTCCTTTGTAGATATGCAGCTATCTCTAAGAGGTGGTTCACAGGTCTTGTACCTTGCTGAAGAACTGTGGACAGTAATCACAGTCAGTTAACGCGACCTGCTTCTCAGAGAAAGGAATCATTGCTGAAACGGATGCTGAGGAGTATCTGGCTCCATATAGGAATCTTTCCCAAGGTTTTTCATAACAACGTATGTGCAGGCAATGTTAAGATATTCCTATAATTTGATAGATTTTGCAAAGGGTTATTTAAATAGAGGAACCAGGATGAATAAAAACAGTGCTTCCCTGAAGGGGTGATAATTCTAAGGTCTTAGCAAAGGTAGAGCTGCTAGGAGTACAAAGAGAAAAATAAAGTACTAATGGGGACAGATCTTAAGCAGAGATCTGACTGAAAGAATGAATCTAAACCACTGTTGGCATCAGACCCTAAGAGCACTTTAAAACAAAGTTCCATCCTAAATTTCCATGGGAAATAAGTATTTCTTTTACATTCATGAAAACAAGTTATTTAAAACACACAGGAAAGCAGATTATATCTAGATAAGTGGCAAAGCTAAACTCTAGCAAACCTTGTCAATAACTTAAAGTATCTGATTCTGTTCCTAAATTAAGAATTAATTTTTAAATAAATATTCAGGGCTTCCATCATATACACTTCTAATACATTAAAATGATGTACTTAGAAAAAATTAATTCCACACACACACAAAAGCATCTATAAGAATAGACTTTTAGGCTGTCTACTCTGTGCTAAGATACCATATCAATCATACACCATTTGGGTAGGAAAGAGAAAATCTTGCACACCCTCATAATTTATGTTCTTGGTTTTAAACTGCTTTCTTTCTCATTTTTGGCACCTGGGTCCATCAAGCTTTCAAGCCCTTAGGCCATGGATCTTTTTATTCTGTATCTCCTTAGCATGAATGTTTTTTTTACTCAATTTTCTGTGTAAGATTATTAGTTCTCTTTAACATGTGGTTGCCTCTGGCTGTGCCAGGCTCAGAACCATCCTGCCTTGTGTGGCTTCCCAGTCTGGGTGGCACTGCCAGCACGCTCCCTGATGAACAAGAACAGGTCCTGATAGGAACCAACATAACTTTTGTTTGAAGAAACTGTCCCTGGGGAATTGCAGGTGAGAAAATAATTTATATTCAAAACAGTGCTTGCTTTGGCAAACAAAAACAATAACAAAAATATTGCTTGGGATAGAACTAGCCAGAGAGGGCATGCACTCCTGGACAGTGTGAGTTTTTAGAATGGAAAGTTGATTTAAAAGTCACCTCATTGCTAATGGAGAGATCACACCAGCAAACACCTACCCACACTCCTGACTCCTAAGGAAATTGCTGCGCCTGCAGCCTTGCTGCCTAAGTGGCCATGACCGGACGACACTGCCCTGCCTCCTTGGTCACATCTGACTGGGTGAAGAGGGAACACCCAACCTGAGGTGACTAAATTCCCAGGCTGGCCTGGCCCCAAAAGGTAAGCTACATGTATTCATATTCTTAGGGCTGCTGTAACAAATTATGACGAACTGTGCGGCTTAAACAACAGAAACTTATTCTCCCACAGTTCTGGAGGCTAGAAGTGTGAAGTCAAGAGGTTGGCAAGGCCATCTCCCTCCAAAGGCTCTAGGAAAGACTCCTTCCTTGCCTCTTTCAGTTTCTGGTGGTTGCAAGATTCCTTGTTCCTCGGCGTATAGATGCATCGTTCCAGTCTCTGCCTCTGAAGGGCCTGGCTGATTAGCTCAGTTGGTTAGAGCGTGGTGCTGATAATACCACAGTCCAGGGTTTGATCCTTGTACCAACGAGCCACCAAGAAAAACCAAAAACAAATCAATCTATGCCTCTGTTGTCACATGGCATTCTCCTTGTGTGCCTTTTTTTTTCTGAGTGAAAATCTGACCTCTTCTTGTAAGGACATCAGTCATGTTGGATTTAGGGCCCACTCTAATGTAGTGTGACCTCCTCTTAATTTGATTAAGATCCTACAAAGATCCTATTTCCAAATAAGTTCCCATTCACAAGTACCAGGGGTTAGGACTTGAACATATCTTTTTGAGGGACACAATTCAACTACCAACACTGGGCCAATCTGAGTTTTCCTCTCAGGAGCACGAACTAAGAAACACAGAACTAACCAGGTGGTAGTGGAGTTCAAAGGCGAACAAGTGACGAGCTCGCATCAGGGCCAGGCAACTGAAAGTCTTGTGCAAGCAGGAGTGATTTGGGCACAGAAAAGGCACAGAGTGGACACCAAGGAAGCTGGAAGGAGAGAGAGGGACAGGAACAGCCACGGAGAGGGTAACAGCGACCCCAGGATGGAGAGGACAGTCCCTGAAGCTGCCCTGCCCTCTCCTGGCTTTCCACCTCCAGCCCCCTCTAGATGTATAATAAACCTCCTCTTCAATTTCTTTCTTGCAACGTCATGAGCTAAGATAAAGAGAAGAAGCTGTGCTTTAGAGGTGAGGGAACAAAGGCCCTGAGAGGGGCACTGTTCCGCCTCCCAGTGTGGCCTCCTCCAGTGAATGTCATTCCTTTTGACCTCTGTGTGGCCTCCACGCAGTGGGAAGGGTTTCTGTCAGCATCTCCCTGAAAGGATAATAATTAGTCTGAGGCCACCAGGAACATGCCCAGGCCTGCCCGGGAGGCACAAGAGCTAATGTGACTCCTGGATTCCAGGACAAATCCTAGGCAGACGTGCAGGTTAGGGTAAGCTGACAGCTGTTTATCTACTCCATCATCCCAAATACGTGCACAAGGGAAGCTGGCACGGGCCTGGCATAGGCCACAGTGACTTAGTCAAGAACTGCCCTTTTTACTTCTCAACCTGGGATTCCCTTGACCTGGTCACTCCCGCTAGTGGAAATCCAATTATCAGAGCCCCTGAAAAGGGGGCGGTGAGGGGGGATAGGTGGAGAGAGAGAGAGAGAAAGAGAGAGAGAGAGAGAGGGCGCACGAGAGCAGAAGGGGTTTATTCTGGATTTATGTTCTACTCTACCCCCACTTGTTCCCTGCTTTCTGCCACCCCCAAGGAAAAGTTTTGTGTAAGTGTAAGATAATTTGTCATTCCAGAGATAATACAATAGATGCTTATTACGAACTTCCTTATAAAGCTCTTAACTTGGAATGAATGTTTGGATGACTAAGAAATTCATTTTAGTTTAAATCTAAATACCAGGTTAGAGGAGAAATCCACTTTGGAAGTCGGAGAAGTGGTTTCCAGTTCTGCTGCTCTGCTCAGCCATGGAGCACTGAGCAAGATTTTGATCTGACAGGTGGGAATGTGTGAGTAGGAAATACTGAAAGCCTCTTGTTTATTCACTGATCTGTGATTCCCTGGAACTGAACTGGATGTCGCTCTTAAATGCAGAAGTTACAGAGAAAGGGAGGACACTTAGACCATTTGAGTGCAGACCATTGCAGGAATGTGGAGGAATTTACTGCGGATTATCTCATTTAATCCTCAGAACTACACGAAGAAATAGGTTTAACAAATGAGGCAGTAGAGGACCAGGGAGAGTAAGGAGATTTCTGGTATTTGAATTTCTGGTTGAGCAGGAAATACTGGAAGATCAATATGACTCTGAACTTCTTATTTGTATTAGCCTTCTTCCTTTAGAAGGAACCAGGAAGTAAAAAAAAAAAAAAAAAAGAGGCACTGAAGCCTTGAAATACGAAGAGTTAAATATCAGACACTGGATGTGTACAAAGACTTTATAATAATGTAGTTAGCCTTCTTCCTTTAGAAGGAAACAGGAAAAAAAAAAAAAAAAAAAAGAGGCACTGAAGCCTTGAAATACGAAGAGTTAAATATCAGACACTGGATGTGTACAAAGACTTTATAATAATGTAGAAAATGTTTATGTTCAAACATTGTATCAAAAAAGCCAAATGCAAAATTAGAAATATATTACTGTCTTCATTTCACAGTGCTCCCGAAAGAAGCAAACCTAAGCAAACAAAAATGGAACTGCTTTTTCAAATCTGAAGATAAATACACCAAAATATTAAACATGGTGGAGGTGTGAGTAGTATTTTCTACTTTTCTATACTTTCCTAATTTTATGTTATAAATAATATCTCTGTAATTAAAAAACGCATTATAATTGTTATAAGGAAAGCAATTTCTCCAGAGTTGGGGCTTTAGTGAATGCTGTGTTGGCCCTTTAAAGAAATTATAACTAGTGTGTATGGTTAGAACAAGAAAGCCACTGGAGAGATTAAATGAGTGGCACTAAGGTCAGATTTGATTTTTAGGAAGACCCTTGTGAGACAAGGAGCAGAATAAGTTGGAGGCTAGGAGACTTGGGAAGAAGTGGTTTTGTGCCACTTATCATGGTGCACAGGGTGTGGGTTTCACCTTGGCCAAAGGGGCCAAGCTTTCTCTTCATGCCATCATCACATCATAGGTGTCCCTGATACCTACCCCCACGTCAGGGCTGCTGTACTGGGCTTTGGGGAAGCTTCCTGGGCATGGAAGAGTGTCACCTGGCATAGGTGCTTACTTGGGGTAGCGCTGTCTGCTGGTGACTCTCAGCTCTCTCTGAAGCTGCCTCTGCACAGCTCCCTGGTGCTCCCCCTTCCAGGGTTGAAGTTTCTCCAATCCCTATTCTGATTTACCTAGTCTATGCCAGATAAATGCTCAGTCTGTCAATGTGTATCTGGATCTTTCAGCAGCAGTCTTAGCCTTTCTGTTTGGGGTTAGGAGGTAGGTGCTGAGTACAAGATGAGGAGGCTGCGTGGGAGAGGCCCTTTGTGATGGTAAAGGCCAAAAGATGTATCCAAGTGCTAACCCCCTGGACCTGTGCATGTGATTGTACTTGGTAATAGGGTCTTTGCAGATGTAATTAAGTTGAGGATCTCAAGATGAGATCATTTTGGATTTAGCATGGGTCAATATCTAATGGCTAGTGCCCTTACAAGAGAAAGGAGGAGGAAGGTTGAGACACGAAGTGACACACAGAGGAGAAGGCCATGTGAAGACGCAGACAGATTGGAGTGAGGTCCCCACAAGCCAAAGAATGCAAAGACTGTGGAGCCACCAGAAGCTAGTGGAGAGGCACAAAACTGATTCTCCCTCAGAGACTTCAGAAAGAACCAACCCTGCCAAAACCATGATTTTGGACTTCATGGGCTCCAGAATTGTGAAAAACAAAGTTCTGTTGTTTTAAGCCACCAAGTTTATGGTAATTTGTTATATAACAGCCCTAGGAAATGAATACAGTGATATATTAGACACAATTTGCTGAGAGCAGAGGAAGGGATAACCATTCAGACATTCAGATTGCTAATTAGAGAGATATTTCCACACAAGCAACAGAAAATGAGGTCTAAGGTGAAGTAAGGGCCATGAGGATAGAGAGAAGTAGAGAGATTTAAGCAATATGCATTTCCTATCTTGAGGGGCAGACTTTTTCCTCTTAGGCTCTGATATCCTGATGTGGAGATACATTTCATTGTCAATCACACTCACAGCATAATGCTCCTTCTCTTTCCCTGGCCCTTAAAAATACTAAATTGGTGTTATAAAAGATGGCATCTGCCTTGGATTGAGTGTTCCCCCCAAAACTTGCCCCCCACTGTGACAGTCTTAAGAGACTAGAAAACTCTATTATGGTAATTGAAAGGTGGGAACTTGAAGAAGTGATTAGATTGTAGTACCATGCCGTCGTGAATGGATTAAAAATGGTGATCAGGGGTGTGGTTTGGGGGCTTTAACAGGAGAGTGAATGAGGAGGTTAGTCTCTCTCTCTGCTACATTTTTGCAATTGATGTCCTGTTGCTGCTGAAGTCACCATCAAAGAAAGCCCTCACCAGATGTGTTCCCTGGACTTTGGACTTCCTGGCCTCTGAAACTGTAAGCAATAAATTTCATTTTCTTATAAATTACCCAATTCCATGTATTTTTTAATATAAGCAACAGAAACAGACTAATCTAGCATCTTAGAATTCAGTGCATAAAGTGTAACAAGGTACTGAAATTGACTCTTCTTTCTGTTCAGAAACTTCAGCAGAGGCTCCAAGTTTCAAGAATAAGACAGGAAGTGCCACGTGCTCCCTCATTCCAAAGCAAGGTAGCGATCACCTATGCAGGGTGTGTGGAGAGATTGTGGAACAGGTTTTGCCAGCATTAGCCCATCACCTACCTCCAGACTAGGAGGTGGTATTGGAGAGGTATTGGCATGTTCCTCAAACAGGGTTGCAGGGGGAAATGCTTCCTCTTTAAGCTAATGCAAAGGGCTTAGAGAAAACCATCTTTGGAGAGCTTGAACAAGTCCCCTGATGTTTGAGGGTTACTCAAACCATTGTCTGTCTCCTGCCTGGAAAAGCCTAAAGCCAGGAGCCTGTGGTAGGAGCTGGCCCTGTCTGGCCACAGAAGAGGAGTGATGGTTGTCTAGAAACAGACTGTACTCTTACAGGCAGGCAAGAGTGACTCAGTGTGTCTACTGGGATCTGTGGGCCATGGGAAGGCAGCTGGATGGGTCACTTTGAGAGGGACCCCATCCCAACAGACTGCTGCTAGGGGGCACATTCTCTGAAGCCCCATCTCTGGGGTACCATATGCAGGAACCAATCTTCCTCTTTCTCATTTTGTACACCTCAGAAATTGGTGTGGAAATGCTCTCCATAGTGTCTGCTCACCAAGAGGAGGAAGGCTTGATTAGCATTCAGTTGTAAACACCTTCTAGTTATTTTGGTTAGTTACTCATGTTGATATGATCTGGTACAAGAAGCTTGGTTTTATTTTGTACAGGAAGCTACTTCTCACTCTTGTGTCTTTCTTCTATCCCCGGGATTTTGGTAGGATGCTGTTTAGACATCTACTCTTTGTTTGAAGGTGCAGTGATGCTGGAAGGTCTCCCACCACTTGGCAGGGGAGCGTAGGTGACCGTAGTGGCTCTGACTCTGGTGACAGCAATTCCCTTTTGTCTCTTGGCCCCACAGCTGGGTCAGCTACACTGGACTTTTTTATTATGTTGTAGTGACCAGAAAGGTTACACAATTTGCTTGAGATTTCTTTCAGAACTCATCTAGAATGGATCCACAGGGCAAGTTTGATGGCGGGGGCGGGGTTCATGTTGCGCTCTGCTTTACCTACTAAATCCATCATTCAGTAAACTATTGCCACAGGATTAGGAGGATTTGGAGACTGACTGGTCATATGTCACGCAAGGTGGGTCTCTTTGCAGTCACCACTTATCTCACATTAGGATCAAAACAAATTCCACAATGCTACATGTAGTAGTCCACTTCTGTTGTTGGTAACAAAATACCTGGAACTGGGGGATTTGTAAGAAAACAAAATTTATTGCTTACAGTTTCAGAAGCTGGGAAGTCCAAAGTCCAGGGAACACATCTGGTGAAGACCTTGCTGGAGGTGACAGTGATGGAGGGGTCACACATGGCAGAATGGCAGCACAGAGGGAGAGAGAGCTCCTCACATGATCTCCTTTTAAAGCCCTCAGAACCATGCCCATGACCACCATTAAACCACCAACTTATTCCATTTACTAGGGCATGGTCCTCACAACCTAATCACCTCTTCAAGGCCCCAACTTTCAATTACCATAACAGGATTTCTGGCCCTCAACAGTTACAGTGGGGGTTATGTTTCAATGACTTTGGGGGCCATTCAATCCACTACACCACACAACATGGGTTTAGGAAGAAGCTTTATTGGGGAAAGGGAAGAATTTGGGGGCTGGGTCATTTAGGAAAGAGATAGCAGGAGGTCTCCATTCTCCCATCACAGAGAAGTATCCTGGGGCAGGCTGCTGTGCTGGATATGCAGTGTGGGCTATGTTTCACTGGAGGGAACTGCCTTCCTGATACTCTTCTTTGTCATAAGGCAGATGTGAGAAAGCAGCCTGTTGCAGAGGGAGACACACTATGGGAGGCTGCTGTTTACAGAACTTGTCTGGGAATGCCAGTTGTCTACAGGTGGAAACCTTGTGCCCATGGGAAGTTGCATATGGAGTAGGAGAAGGGGTGGGGAGAGAACTGGTTCCTTGAGCAGCTGGTGTGAGCAGAGTCTTCTGCTGTGAGAGGGAGCCACCCATCCCAGCTGGCCCACGGTCCTGGCAACCAAGAATGAACATCTGGGGTCATTTCTGGCTCTTCTGACCATTGTACCACATATAGTGGGGAGAGAAAAGGAGGAAGCAGGGATGAATCCCAACTTTCAGGCCTGGACAATTGTATAACTAAAGGAGGAGGAGGAAGGGAGCAGGTAGAGTGGAACAAGGAGGAAAGAGAAAGTTTGAAGAAAAGACTTATAGGTTTTTATGTTAAAAAGCAGCCACCATTTCCTTGGTTGCACAGACAAATGAGAATGTGTTGAATACCAGAACAGATAAGCCTGCCAAGTTGAAATAATTCCATCAGCTATTTTCTGATAAAGTAGATTAGAAGATGAATACCCATTAATTTATCTAAAGGAAGAAATTTAAAAAAAAAATAATTGTGCTCTTACAGTTAGATAAGAAGAATAAATTCTGGTGCCCTAGGGTGACAATAACTAATAATATTGTATTGTATATTTCAAGATAGCCAGGAAAGAGGATCTTGAATGTTATAACCACAAAGAAAATTGTGCTCTTACAGTTAGATAAGAAGAATAAATTCTGGTGCCCTAGGGTGACAATAACTAATAATATTGTATTGTATATTTCAAGATAGCCAGGAAAGAGGATCTTGAATGTTATAACCACAAAGAAATGATAAATGTTTAGGTGAAAGATATGCTAACTATTCTGACTTGATCATTATATAATATATGCATGCATTAAAACAGCAAACTGTACTCCATAAACATGTACAATAAAAAGTTATTAAAAGGTACTCATTATATAAATTATGTTACACAAATATAGTGCAGCTATAAATATAAATGCATATAAATATAAATATATAGCTAAAATATAAATATATACCTATAAATATAAATATATAGACTATAGAATATATATTCTATATATAAAATATATAATTTATATATAGAACATATAATTTATATATAGAATATATAAATATATAGAATATAGAAAAAAGAATGAGAATACTTTTTTATGTACTGATACTTAATGATATCCAAAATTTATTCTTAGGTAAAAAAAAAAATAAGGGGTCAAATAGTGTATATTCTATTCTATCATTTGTGTCAAAAAACTGATGGCAGGTATATAAGAATGTACTTCAAAAAGTTCATAGAAAAATTTATATTTTTACATTTTTTCATTCTATTTTTCCATGAACTTTTTGAAGTACTCTCATATGTACGTATGATCTTGTACATGCATAGGATATTTCTGGAAATATATGTAAGAAACTGGTAATGTTGGTTGCCTTCAGGAAGGGGCACCAGGTAGCTGGGGGCAGCGGTGAGGGAGATATTTCAAGTATGTTTTGTATCTTTTGAGCCATGTGAGTGTATTATCCACTCTGAAAAAAAAAAAAAAAGGTTAGAAACAGTATATAAAACCTTAGATTTCCTATCTCTTTCAGACATAAAGTCTTTCAGACAAACCTATATGAAGTCCTTAGCAAGGCTTCTGGTAGAGACTAACTGCCCAATAAGTGGTAGCTATTACTACTACTAAATGTAATTTAATAGTTAATTTTTGCTCTGCCATGCTGAAATATGAACATGCTGAGAGAGTTTTGGGTTCAATCAGAGCTAGGGAAGTATGGTCATTTTCATCTGTCAGGTCTTTTTTGTAAATATCATAAAGTCTAAAGATGAGAACTGGATGAAAGCTATAGGTAGTTATATTAATTATCTATTGCTGCATAATATATTGCCCTAAAATTTAGCAATACAAAGCAAACATTTACATCCTTGCAGTTTCTGAGAATCAGGAATCTGGGAGTGGCTTAGCTAGGTGGGTCTAGCTCAGGGACTCTCATAAAGTCATAGTCAAGCTGTCAGTTGGGGCTGTAGGATCCACTTCCAAAATGGCTTACTCCCTTGGCTGTTGGTGGGAGGCCTCAGTTCCTTGCTATGTGGGCCTCCCCTCAGGGTGGCTCGGGTGTCCTCACAACATGGCAGCTGGCCTTCCTTAGTATGTTCCAAAAGAGAGCTTTTTTGGACATAGACCAAAGTCATACACTATCACTTCTGCTTTATTCTAGTCCTTAGAAGCCAGTCACTAAGTTCAGCCCATACTCAAGTGGTGGGGAGTTAGGTTCTGCCTCATGAAGGGAGGAATAGCAAAGAATTTGTGGACATACTTTTAAAATGCCATAGAAGAGTAACCATATAATTTATGTCATTCAAACTTGGACACTTTTAGGGGTGAAAGGAGGTGTTATTAGTAACCAAGACTGGACAGGAAGTATAAACTGGGGTTCTCCTATGTAAACCAGGATGTGTGGTCACTGATGTATAGGTCTTCCCCCAACATCTCATGAAGATAAGTCTCAGACCAAGACTCATGTACAAATACTATTTTGAGCAAAGACTCTCAAACAGTCATATTTCTTGCTCTGTAAGCTCAGTGAAGTCCTGGCACTCTGATCATTTAGGAACTTCAACAACCACTTTCCTGAAAGGGTAATTTTCAGACAAAATGAGAAAGTGTTCTGACTGAAATATCAGCTAACTTTCTAATTGTATCAGACAAGACAACCATATATTAAGGAGAGGAATTCATGACAGGGTTCTAAATTTTAGGATTATTTTCCCAAGGTGTTACGCTGCCAGGCTCTTCAGCTTCTCATACTTCTGTTCATCCAAGAGTGGATGCATATTATTAATTTCACCATTAAAAATATCTTACACTATTCCTTTTAAAATCCCTTAAGTGCAGATTCAGTTAGCAATTTTTGAATCTCTTGCAGAAATGTCATCCAGAGTATAGCATTTTTCACATGCAGCTCACCTTTCAAGTGTGAATTTATGATTAGAGTACTTCAAGTGTTAAACATCTCCTTAAATAAAGATTAAAGCTAATTTAAACAGACACCTACATATCACACAGTCTATGCTGAAATACTTAAAGTAAGTTTCACACAGTATAAAAAAAATCCCTCAATAACTGGGTTCCTAACCAACCTTTAGTTTTTAACAATTCCATTAAACAACTATCATTTCAAGGCAAAATGGAAGTTACATGCTAGAGAGATTCAGACTAGCAATAACGGATACTTTTACTGCAGAAATTTCTGTGTATTTTCTTTAGTAGTGTATAACTATAAAATCTTTTCCCCCATCTTTATGGAGGTGTGATTGATAAATATTTAAGGTGTACAACCTGATATTTTGATATATATATACCTTGAGGTGAAATGATTCTCCTCAATCAAGCTAATTAACCTATTCATAACCTCACATACCTACCTTTCAAAAAATTTTTTGTAAGAACACTTGAGATCTACTCTCTTAGCAAATTTCAAGTATATAATACGCCACTATTAACTATAGCCACCATACTGTGAAGCTCGTAGCCCCTGGCAAACACTGTTCTACTGTTTCCATGAGTTCAACTTTCTTAGATTCCATTTTTTAGATTTTGATTTGAGTTCATGCAGTGTTTGTCTTTCTGTGTCTGAGTTATTTCACTTAGCATAATGCCCTCTAGGTTCATCCATGTTTTTGCAAATGGCAGGATTTCCTTCTTTTTTAAGGCAGAATAATATTCAATTTTATATACATACACCACATTTTCTTTATCCATTCATCTGCTGATGAATGCTTAGGTTATTTCTATATTTTGGTTATTGTGAACAATGCTGCAACGAACATGGAAGTGCAGATATCTCTTCGACATACTAATTTCATTTCCTTTGGATATATGCCTAGATGTGAGATTGTTGATGCATATTGTAGTTTCATTTTCAGTTTTTTGAGGAACCTCCATATTGGCTGTGCTAATTTAGAATCCCACCAATAGGGTACAAGATTCACTAGTGTACCTCATTTTCTGTAATGGCTGTACTAATTACAATCGCAAAAATTGAGTACAGGGTTCCCCTTTCTCTGCATGCTTGCTAATCGTTATTTTTTGACTTTTTGATAATAACCGTCCTAACATGTGGAGGTAATAACTCATTATGGTTTCGATTCGCATTTTCCTGCTGATTGGTGATGCTGAGCACTTTTCCATATACCTGTTCACCATTTGTATTTCTTCTTTGGAAAAATGTCCTTTCAGATTCTTTACCCATTTTTCTTTTTTTCTTTTGGCAGCTGCTGGTAAGGGAATCCAAACCCTTGATCCTGGTGTTATCAATACTGCACTCTAACCAACTGAGCTAACTGGCCAGCCCCCCATTTCTTAATCAGGTTGTTTTCTTGCTATTGAGATGTATGAGTTCCTTATATATTTTGAATATCACCTCCCATCAGACATATAGTTTGCAGATATTTTCTCCCATTCCATGGGTTGCCTTTTCATTTGTCAATTATTTCCTTTACTGTGCAGAAACTTTTATGTTGACATAGGCCCTCTTTTTTATTTTTGCTTTTGTTGCCAGTGCTTTTGGTGTGATATCCAAAAAAATCCCTGCCAAGTGCAGTATCAAGGAGCTTTTCCCCTATGTTTTCTTCTCATAGTTTTACAGTTCAGATCTTGTGTTTAAGACTTTAATCCATTTTGAGCAGATTTTTGCATATGGTGTAAGATACAGCTCCAATTTCATTTTTTTTTTTTTTTGCACATGAATATGTGGTTTCCCAGCATCACTTACTGAAGAGTCTATCATTATTCCATGTGTATTCTTGGTGATTTTGTCAAAGATTAGTTGACTGTACGTGCGTGGGTTTAGTTCTGGGCTCTCTATTCTGTTCCATTGGTCTATGTGTCTATTTTCATGCCAGTATCATATTGTTTTGTTGCAGTTTTGTAATATAATTTGAAAGCAGGTAGTGATGCCTCCAGCTTTGTTCTTCTTTCTCAAGACTGATTTGGCTATTTCAGGTCTTTTGTAGTTCCATACAAATTTTAGGATTGTTTTTTCTATTTCTATGAAAAAAAGTTATTGGAATTTTGATACGGATTGCATTGATCTATAGATTGCTTTGGGTAATGTGGTCATTTTAACAATATTAATTATTCCAGTCCATGAACATGGCATATCTCTCCATTTATTTGTATCATTTTCAATTTCTTTCATCAATGTTTATTAGGGTTATTAGCCTTTAGTTTTCTTTTTTTGTAGAGTCTTTGTCTGGCTTTCCTGTTAGGGTAAAGCTGGTCTCATAAAATGAGTTTAGAAGTGTTCCTTCCTCTTCAAGTTTTTTGAAGAGTTTGAGGACTGATACTAATTCTTCAAATGTTTGGTAGAATTCACCAGTAAAGCCTTCTGGTCCTGGGTTTTTCTTTGCTGGGAGGTTTTTGATTACTGATTCAATCTCCTTACTTGTATTGGTCTGTTCAGATTTTCTATTTCTTCATGACTGTGTCTTGGTAGGCTGTAGGTTTTTAGGAATTTGTTCATTTTGTTCATAATAGGCTCTTATGGTCATTTTTGTTTCTGTGATATCAGTCATAATGCTTCCTCTTTAATTTCTGATTTTATTTATGTCTTCTCTCCTTTTTTCTTAATCTAGCTGAAGTTTTGTCAGTTTTGTTTATCTTTTCAAAAAGTGAATCTTACTTTTGCGGATCTATTCTATTGTTTTTCTGTTCTCTATTTCATTTATTTATGCTCTGATCTTTTATTTCCTTTCTTCTGTAATCTATTCTTTTTCTAGTTCCTTGAGGTGTAAAGTTAGGTTATTTATTTGAGACCTTTTTTTCTTCTTATTCCTGTAAACTTCCCTCTCAGAGCTGCTTTTGCTGCATCTCATAAGTTTTGTTATGTTGAGTTTCCATTTTTGTTTGTCTTAGATGTTTTTTATTTCCATTTTGGTTTCTTCTTTGATTCAGTGACTGTTAAGAAATGTGTTGTTGTCTTTTCACATATTTGTGACTTTTCCAGTTTTCTTCTGGCCATAGACTTCTAGTTTCATACCATTGTGATTGGAAAAGATACTTGATATGATTTTAATCTTCTTAAATTTGTTAAGACTTGTTTTGTGGTCTTACATCTGTTCTATCCTGGAGAATGTTCTCTGAGTGCCTGAGAAGAATGTTTACTCTGCTGCCCATAGATGGAATGTTTGCTATATGTCTGTTAGATCGATCTGGTGTAAAATGTAGTTCAAGTCTAATGTTTCCTTATTGATTTTCTCTCAGGATGATCTAACCATTGCTGAAAGTGGGGTATTGCAGTCCTCTACTATTTTTGTATTATTGTCTATATTTCCCTTCAGATGTGTTAATATTTGCTTTATATATTAAGGTGCTCTAATATTGGGTGAATATATATTTATAATTATTCATCCTTTTGATGAATTGTCACCTTTACCATTATGTAATGATCTTCTTTGTCTACTATGACAGTTTTAAACTTGAAGTATATTTTGTCTGATATAAGTATAGCCACCCCTGCTCTCTTTTGGTTACCATTTGCATGGAGTATCTTTTTCCATCCCTTCACTTTCAGCCTGTACGTGTCATTAAAGCTAAAGGGAGTCTATTATAGACAGCATATAGTTGGATCTTGTTTTTTAAAAAAATCCATTTAGTCACTCTATGTCATTTGTTTGAAGAATTTAATTCACTTACATTTAAAGTAATTATTAATAGGTAAGAATTACTATTGCCATTATGTTGTTTCCTGACTGTTGTAGTTTCTTTCTTCCTATCTTTCCTTGTAATTTGATGATTTTAGGACCTTTAGGAGGTGATTAGATCATCAGGACTACACCCTCATAATTGGAATTACTGCCTTTATTTTAATTTTATTTACTTATTTTTTAAATTTTATTTTGTCGATATACAATGAGGTTGATTATTGTGGCCCATTACCGAAACCTCCCTCCCTCATCCCTCTCCCCCCTCCCACCCAACAGTGTCCTTTCTGTTTGCTTGTTGTATCAACTTCAAGGAGTTGTAGTTGTTAAGTCTTCTTCCCCCACCCGCCCCCGGATTTTGTGTGTGTGTGTGTGTGTGTGTGTGTGTGTGTGTGTGTGT
>NW_007726649.1:331432-332751 GCF_000696425.1 Galeopterus variegatus | reverse complement strand
CGCGCTTCCCAAGCGGCGCACTATCCAGTGCGCCACCCGGCCGGCCCCTATATATAATTCTTTAATCCATTTTGAGTTGCCTTTAGTGTATGGTGAAAGGTATGGGTCTAGTGTCGTTCTCCTGCATATTGATATCTAGTTCTCCCAGCACCATTGAAGCACTGAAGAGGCAGTGTCTTCCCCAGTGAATAGGCTTGGTGCCTTTGTCAAAGATCAGATGGCTGTAGGTGTGTGGGTTGATTTCTGGATTCTCTATTCTATTCCATTGATCAGTGTGTCTGTTTTTATGCCAGTACCATACTGTTTTGGTTATTATAGCTTTGTAGTATAGATAAAGTCAGGTAGTGTTATGCCACCAGCTTTATTTTTTTTGCTCAGCGTTGCTTTGGCTGGCGTGGTCTTTTGTTATTCCGTATAAATGTCTGGATAGTTCTTTCCAGTTATGAGAATAATGTCTTTGGAATTTTGATGGGGATTGCATTGAATTTGTATATCACTTTGGGTAGTATGGCCATTTTCACTATGTTGATTCTTCCAATCCAAGAGCATGGGATATCTTTCCATCTTCTTGTATCCTCTCTAATTTCTCTCAGCAGTGGTTTGTAGTTCTCATTATAGAGATTTTTCACATCCTTGGTAAGCTGGATTCCTAGGTATATTATTTTTTTGGTGGCTATTGTAAATGGGCAAGCTTTCTTGATTTCCCTTTCTGCATGTTCACTATTGGAGAATAGAAATACTACTGATTTTTGTTTTTCTTTTCTGTTTGCATGGTAAATCTTTTCCCATCCTTTCACTCTTAGTCTATGTGAGTCTTTATGGGTGAGGTGGGTCTCTTGAAGGCAGCATATAGTTGGGTCCTCCTTTTTAATCCAGTCAGCCAGTCTGTGTCTTTTGATTGGGGAATTTAAGCCTTTTACATTAAGAGTTGTTATTGAAAAGTGTTGATTTATTCCTAGCATCTTATTTATTGTTGTTTGGTTGTCTTAAATGTCTTTTGCTCCTTGCTTTCTGCTTTGCTATTTGTTATCTGTGTTTGTTGGATCTTTAGGATGTAGATAGCCTTTTTGTTTGTTTGTTTTCTCTTCATGTATGCCATTTTTATTATACTAGTGGGTTTAGATTTTTCTTGGGTTTTTATGGCAGTGGTGATTATTTTTCAGGAACCAAATCCAGTACTCCTTTGAGAATTTCTTGTAAGGGTGGTCATGTGGTGGTGAACTCCCGCTGTTTTTGTTTGTCTGAGAAATATACTATTTGCCCTTCATTTCGGAAGGATAGCCTTGAAGGGTAGAGTATTCTTGGCTGACAATCTTTGG
>NW_007726649.1:250670-330974 GCF_000696425.1 Galeopterus variegatus | reverse complement strand
TTTTTCTTTATTTTTTGTCTGCTTGTGTTAATTCAAACAGCCCATCTTCAAGTTCAGAGGTTCTCTCTTCAACTTCGACAAGCCTGCTGGTTAAACTCTTCGTTGCATTCTTTATTTCGCTGAATAGCTTCTTCACTTTGGCAAGTTCTGCTACATTTTTTTTCAGGACATTGATTTCCTTGTACATTTCCTCTTTCAGGTCCTGTATACTTTTCCTCATTTCATCATGATGTCTAGCTGAGTTTTCTTGTATCTCATTCAGTTTCCTTAGAATTATCACTCGAAATTCCTTGTCAGTCATTTCAAGGGCTTCTTGTTCTATAGGATCTAGAGCTTGAGATTTATTATCTTTGGGTGGTGTACTTTCTTGATTTTTTGTGTTTCTGGTGTCTTTTATTTGATGTTTATTCATTGTGGCAGGGGGTTTCACAGTCCACAGGTTTGACACTATTGCCTGACTAAGATTTTGTTGGGGTTGCCAATTTGATATGGCTACCTCAGTGATTACTCAGTTGGACACTAGTGTCAGGCAAGTCCAAAATTGACTACTGGGAAGATGGTGGGGCGTTCACACCGCTCCCTCTGGTGAGTCTCAGCTCCCGCGTTGCCGCTCCCGTGTTGAGCTCCTTGCGGCAGTCTCTGCAGCCAGAGCCGCCCCGGCCGCCTCTCGCTGCCCCTGGCGCTCCTGGCTCCTGTTTGCACCGCAGCCTGCTCAGTCTCTCTTTGGCTCGCGGTTCCAGCGGTGCCCAGGGCCGGGGAGACGACAGCTCCCTCCCCAGCAGATACCGTTGTCGCTGGACCCCAAGTCCCAGTGGCGGGGCTGCACAGCCTGGCCCGATGCTGAGGGCAGCAGCAGCGGGGCCGGGTGCCAAGTGGCGGCCACTCCAGGCGGCTTCTTCCTGGGGAGGATTTTGTAAATTTCACAAAATGGCGCGCACTCCAAACCTCAGTGCACGTATTATGAGAGTCCCCTTCAAGGTCTCAGCAATCCTTCAGAGCAATTCACCTGGGTAGTAACAGCTACCCCCTGTGTAAGCAAGGACACCAGAGATTCTGACTCACCATCAGGCTTTCTGAGTTCCTCTTTTTGCTGGTGGCCTCTGGGATCCTGCCAGTGTGGGGCGCGGGCGGTTCACTCCCTCCCCGCTGCCATGTTTCCTGGGCTGGAATTACTGCCTTTATAAAAGAGACTGTAGAGAGCTAGCTAGCTCCTTCCACCATGTGAGGACCCAGCAAGAAGGTACTTAACCAGAAATGGGCTGTCACCAGCCATTGTATCTGCTTGAACCTTGATCTTGGACTTACCAGTTTCTAGAATGTGAGAAATAAATTTCTATTGCTTATAAGTCACCCAGTTTATGATATTTTGTCATAGCAGCCAAAAAGGACTAGGACACACTCCAAGATTATTTGCCTAATATTTTGATAGGCACCGTTCCCTTTTCTTGGAAACTCCTTCTCTAATTTTAGTCCTTTAAATCTTGCCTACCTTTCAGTGCCATCTCAAATGCAAGACAAAACTTTTCCACCCAGGTGAGATATGCTCACTCACTTATCTTATTCTGCCACAGATTATCATAATTTTTGCACATGCACTATTCGTTTTTATTGTCTTATTGAGAGAAAGTATTGAGACTTACTTTGGTTTCTATTCTCAGCCTAGAGGATTGCCTTCCACACAGTAGGTACTCAACAAGCATTTGTTATTTTAAAGTGAATTGTGTTGAATTTACTGCAAAGGAAAGGAAACTGCTTACTGAAAATCAAAGTGAGTAAAACATCTGCCAAGCCAATGTTTTCTACCTTCAGGAAAACCAGAGGGCTGCTGTCTTAGTCACTCTATAACCAAAGCCACAGTCAATTACATGGAAATTGCTCACATGTGGTAATTTTAAAAAGTCCTCATAGTTAAGTTGATGATTATATTTTATTTAGCTACTGTCATTTTTAGGCCATGCAGGGGTCCCTCTCCCCTTTTGGTATATTGTTTATTAACTTAGCCAGAATACTATGTCATTTCTTAGAAAATAGCCATTTAGTCTGTATAAGACAATGAGGATTGTTGAAAGGGACAGAAAGGCCAGCCCGGTGGTGCACTGCGCTAGTGCGCCGCTTGGGAAGCGCGGAGGCGCTCCCGCCGAGGGTTCGGATCCCACATACAGACTGGTTCCTGCTCACTGGCTGAGCGAGGTGCGGGGGCAATGCCGAGGGTTGCGATCCCGTTGCCGGTCCCGGTCCGGTACGGGGGCGACACTGAGGGTTGCGATCCGTTGCCGGACACGGAAAAAGACAAAAAAAAAAAAAAAAAAGAAAGGGACAGAAAAAGATAGTACCTGCTCTGAATAAATATTTATAAAGTGGTCAAGTTTCTGTAAGTGTTATTCTACGTAAAAAGATAATTCTGGCTGTTCTAGGAAAAATAGTGAGGTAGCACCAGTGTTAGACTTCCTCCTTCTGAGTTCTCTCTTTTCCCTCTGCTTGTTTCTGTCTGATGTGAGGCTGCAAATAGCACCAACCTGCATGCCTTATAGGGGTTCCAGGGCTGAGGATTACTTAAGTTTCTTCCCCAATCAAAGAATATGACAAATTACCTTATACCAAAGAACTGTTTACTAGTAGTAACTACAGTACTTTTTCATAGGCATTTGCACTATATTTATTTTGACAATAGAAATGAAGCTCTGGTAGATCTCTCCCTTTGAACTCTCCTATTGTATTATAGGGGAGGAAACAAAACCTTTTCCTCTATCTGCCTAGGTTCTGTTGCTGGGGTTCTGGAAATTAAATTGACAAAAGACAGATTAACAGCAGAAATATAAAGTTTATTAATGCGTGCTCTACATATACATGGGAGAAATTCTGTGATGTGTAACTCGAAGGGTGGTTAGAACATGGGGCTTATATAACATCTTAAGAGAAAAATAATAAATTTGTAGAGAAGTGACAAGACAAAGGAAAAAGGGTTTAGGCTTTTAGGGGTGACATACTGTGTGGAAAGGTACATGCATATGGAGGAAACTAAGGGATGATAAGGGTTATTTAGTAAAGTTTGTTATGTAAATTATTCTCAGGGCCATCTCTAGGCTAAGAGTCTAGAGCTGTCTCCAATGGTTAAGAGTCTAAGTGTTGTCCCCCTCTTCCTGGTACAGGGGAAGAAAACACCTTTACAAATGGACTATTATGTCCTGCTTTTAGGCAAATCGTGAGGAGGGCAGAGAGCTTTTGTTTGCTGTCTGCTACTTCTCAGTTGTCTTTAACTCAAGATAATCCTTATACCAAAGTGGCATATTTTGATCCTCTATGGTATAAAGACATGCTTCTCATTCATCACTAATTCTAGGCTTTGCAGAATGTGGGGACTCTCAAGTAAGATGAGATTGCTTCATGTTAAGAACTTGGGCTCTGGCATGAAAACTTCAGCATTAAAATACTGGGTTAGGGGCCGGCCCGGTGGTGCACTCGGTAGAGTGTGGCGCTTGGGAGTGTGGCGGTGCTCCCGCTGAGGGTTCGGATCCCATATAGAGACCAGTCTGCTCACTGGTTGAGCGCGGTGCGGGCGCGACACCGAGGGTTGTGATCCCGTTACCGGTCACGAAAAAAGACAAAAAGGAAAAAAAAAAAAATACTGGGTTAACCTTTCATTGGCTGTAAGATATTGAGTAATAAATTTCTCTGAGCTTTGTTTTGTATACTATTACTAATTAGCTCATAAAATCACTGTGAGGTTTAAATGAGATAAGGTAAACTATGTAAAGTGCCTGATGTGTGGTATATGGCCAATGAATATAAAATATTTTCTTCCTTTGAGAAAAAGACACCTATCTACAAAACAGTAAATAACACGCTTTTTAATGCTTTGTATAGTCCAGACTGTATACTGGGCTTTTTACATATATAATCTCAGTTCATCCCCACAACAGCACAATAAAGCAGCATCTTTTTCAGGTCATGACCCACATAGAAAATGATAATAGTTGCTCAGTACACTGAGGTAAATAGGCAAGGCTGTTTACCAAGAGGTAAAAAGCTAATGTCTTGGCATTCTTATAACATATTTGGGATGCCAGGGTGCCTCAGCACATAATTTGAAAGCTTTGCTTTAAAATATTATTGCCTATCTCTATACATGGGAAAGAAATTGAGGCTTGGAAAAGTTAAGGCTAATGTAGCTAATAAATAGACAATAAAGAGTGGTGCTGGGAGCTATGGTCTGAATGTCTCCTTTCAGAATTCATATGCTGAAACTTAATCACCAATGTAATATTATTAAGAGGTGGGGCCTTTAGGAGGTGATTAAGTCATGAGGATGAGATAAGCGCCCTTATAAAAGGGCTGGAGGGATCTAGTAGGCCCTTTTGCCCTTCTGCCATGTGAAGACACAGCATTCATCCCTCTGGAAGATGCAGCAACAAGGAGTCATGTTGGAAGCGGAGACTGGATCCTCACCAGACACTGAACCTGTTGATGCTTGATTTTGAACTTCCAGCTTCCAGGACTTTGAGAAATAAATTTTTGTAATTTATAAATTAACCAGTCTCTGGTAATTTGTTGTAGCAACAGGAATGACTAAGACACTGAAATTTAATCTTCAATAATCCTGGAAATATTTGGTCAAACCAATATATGTTTAGTATAATATTTGTGTCAGTTATTTTTTTCATTAAACTTTTAAATTTTGAGATAGTCAGAGAATCATATGTAGATAGAAGAAATAATAGAGAGAGAACAAGAGAAAGATTCCACGTACCCTTTACCAGTTTCCCCCAGAGGTAGCATCTTGCAAAACTATAGTACCATATCACAACCAGAGTATTCATGTTGATGCAGTCAAGAATCAAAACATTTCCATCACCACAAGGATCTTTCATGTTGCCATTTTATAGCTGTACCCACTTGCCTATTGCCTCTACCTGCTCTTTAACCCCTGGCAACCACTAATCCGGTCTCCAATCTATAATCTTGTCATTTCAAGAATGTTATATAAATGGAGTCACATGGATTTCTTGTTGCTATGGACAGCAGTAGATGTGAACCAAAGCATTTATGCTCTTTCAGTGAATACAAAATAAGTGTAGGGTTTATATGGAAACTTGAAGGCTATGAAGCTAGAGAGGTGGGCAAGAGTCAGATCACATATGCCATATGAAATCATTAGGACATTATTCTATAGGGCATGGAAAACTGTTTAAGGACTTTAACTAGCAGAGTAACAATTTCAGATGTGTGATTTTAAGCTCACTCTGGCAGCCATGTACTGGACTAGTCTAGGCTAGAGGCAGGAAGAGCAATGAGGACATAATCTCTGTGGTCCACGGATGAGGTTATGAAGAGCTGAACTAAGCAGTGGCAGCGAGAGAAGCAGTAACTGCATAAAGAAGATATTAAAGAAAAGCATGGAGGTGGAGGGCTAAAGCCCAGGACTCTGGCTTTAGGTAGCAGGGCTATTTGCAAGAACAAATGAAAGACAAGGTTGGAATTAAGAGGATGAGTTCAGTTTTTAAATACTAATTTCAAGGTACCTGTGGGATACCAATGGACAATGTCCGGGAGGATATGTGGGGCTTGAGCTATAAAGAGACGTGCAGATTAAAGAAGATGATCTGTCACTCTTCCACCTGCATATGGGAGGTCATGGGGGCTCTGGTGACAGGGAGTTCCTCATAGACCATGGTACAGAGAGAAGACACTGAGCAAGACATGCAGTTTTTTTTTTTTTTTTAAATCAGCAAGTTGGGTATAATGGTAAGTCGAACCTACATCATATTCCCCGGGGAAAGAGTATGCATGACAGGGGCTAAAATGTTAAAGAATTTTCCAAATTCAAGGTATTACGATTGCAATAAAGATCATCTTAAAACAAAGAACTGTAATGAAATACCAGCAATTTTTTAGCCCATTTTTCTTTTAGCACTAAGCACATTTTTCAACCTTTTCCAGACATGTAAGTCATGCTCCTATTTTTGCAGAACTCAAAGGGGCAGATGTGTAATTACAGTGATATTTTGAGTTAGTTGTTCAGGCATAAACAGCAGCTTCAACAGCCGGAATCTTATAATTAAGGGCAAGTGCTCAGCCACAACTTCTGAAAAGTGGGATAAGACCAAGTAAAACACCAAAGGATCAGCTCCTCATTGAAAAAGTAAAAAAGCAGCATCCACATGTATCTTTTCTTCCACTGCTACATTCATTTCTAAATTTTCAATTTATAGATTGTTCTGAATACTTTCTGCCAACACGAAGTTGAGACGAGTAGAAGAAAGGCAGTCACATGGCAGAGAGACCTCCTGCAAACCGAACATATCTGGTCATTCAGGAGGGAATCCCTCCTCTCCTCCCTTTCTACCACCATCCCCAGCCTCAACCTGGGGGTGACCTATTTTGTCCACTTTCTTTACCTCTGCTTTTATTAATAGGATCCATAGATACTATAGTAAAAAGCACAAGACAGAAAGACACCAAACTGGTTAAAAATAAGATGCACGGAAGTACCTAACTTCATAAAATTCAATGCTAAATCACAATTTCCCCTATGTGTCTGGGAAATGAAGTCACAGATTTTCAAGTATTCAAGAGAAGTCACAAATTCAATGAAACTTACACATGTGTTTATCACACTATTTTCTTCTTGTGAGGCTGGGAGAAATAGGAATAATTTACTCAAATTCTTCATGTGATATTGATTAATAAATGCTTGCATCCATTTAAACAATATCTATCCAGTGAGGGCTATGAGAAAGTCACTGTGTCAGGGTTAGGATGAGGCCTGGGGCTTGGAGAGAAGAGAATTGCTAAAAAAAATTTATAATCTGGGAGATGCTAGTGATTTAATAGGATCTCAATTGTGATGTTATAAAAATCTATCTACATTTTTAGAGAATTCCATATCATCTAAGGGACCTCAGGAAACCAAAGGTATATATACTGTGTATATATATACTTTGTATATATTCCATATCATCTAAGGGACCTCAGGAAACTAAAGGTATATATATGGATTCTCCATATTCCCTAATCCTTTTTTTGGATAAAACTCTCTATAGTAAATCATGTTATTTATCACTGCTTAATTTCAGAAAGGTTTTGAGGTAGCAACTAAAGTTCCCCAGTAATAAGTTGAAAATAGGAGACCTGCACAAGTGCAGTAAAGAATCCTATATAACCAGATGAAGGGCCCAGTCTACATCTGCCCCTAGAAAAAACAGTATTCTTGCAGGAAGTCACTCTCTGCCCTTCTGAAGCTTTACTGAACATAGTTGTGCACCAAGCCAAGGCATTAAATCAGTAGGGCTGGTTTGTGGTTTAATTATGGATGAAATTCAGGAAGATATGAAGTGTCCTCCAGGAAGGACCCATCCACCCCTTGTCCATGTTTCACTCTACTTTTCATCTAGGCTTTATCTGTATTGGGAAAAATTGCTCCCAGTTACCTTAGTGGTGCTGAGAAGAGCTCCCTCAGGGCACAGCAGGGCAATGCCCTACCCTGTGGTGCAACACAGTTGGGGTGGGATGGAGTAGGGTGAGGGGAGTCACTCCGAGGGCTGGTGTTGAGACTCAACATGGACAAAACAGATCCACTGCAGGTCAAAGAAGAGAAAAAAGTGGTGTCAGGGATAGGGAAAGATAGAAAGGGAAAAAACACAAGAGGGATTCTCTGCTTTCATTTGAATGCATGGCTTCTTACTGTTTTTAAATGCACAGGGTTTTTACAGGCTGGCTGGCTCTTCATCTCTCCAGGAGGAAAGTGAGATGGAATACTAGCCAGTTTAATTATTTATTCAGCAAATATTTATTGCACACCTGCTAAGGGCCAGGGTCTCCAGGAGCTGGGAGACAGTGGTGAACAAGACAGGAAGCTCATATTCTGAGCTGCGGTGGGGTGGGGGATAAACATTCCAATAGCCAGTGTCCTGATCATCCCAGTGCCCTTGACCCATGTCTTCAATATTTTACTTGTTTGTGTGTCCTTGGCCTCCCATCCACATACTCTGCCTACGGAGGACATGACAGCGAGCCATTCTCAACTCCCTGGACACTCAGTCTCAGCCATGTTGTGCTTTCTTTTCCTGTTCATCCTCATGGCCTCACTCCCTGCCTCATTCACTCCTATGCATTTTGCATTGTCTGCGACAGAAGCACAATGAGCAGTTTTTAGGATTTAACCAAGACCCGAGGCCTGAGGTTACACTGCTCCCCACTTTCCATTTTCATAGACTTCCTGGCTCAACCATAACCCCATCTTTGCCCAAGCTTTGTTGCAAGTCCTCAGCTTTTTTATGTACCCCTCCCACTGTCGGCTTGAATGTACACTGTTTTCTGTACCTGCTGTCACAACCTACCAGTGGATGACTCCAAGCACAGTCACCACTCTGGCGCCCACCACACGTGTCTGTGCTGAGGAACGACCATATCCATCTTCCTTCCCATGCACAGCAGGCTGTGCTATGCCTGCAAGCCCCAGCAGTAGTGCCCATCCACCATGCTCCAAAGCACCACTCAGCCCTGCTGGAATTATTCTCATGTGGCCAACTGCCTTCTTTAAAAACCAGAATAACTGTAAGATCTCTGAGACTTGGGCCTAGATATCCCAGGGAGAGTGGAGGAGTGGAACCCCTGTACTTGGGCATGAACTGACTGGAACAAGTTTGAGATTGTACCCTGAGCTGGGACATTACTCAAGCACTTCCTCATCACACCTCTAATTTGTTATTGCTATCTGAATATATTATTTAGGCATCATATATCATGAGAATCATGACTATTTGCATATGAGATAATTTTGCCCTTAGGTAAAAGTAAGGGGTTGACAAGGTTGATGAGCAGCTCTGTGTAGAGTTCTCTAAGAGATGATGAGACCAGAGAGGCAAAGCTTTCCTGCCTAGAACCTTCTCCTTCTTTGGGCACAGATATTGTGACTTGTGCTGGGGTTCACTTCTTTCCACTCTCTTCCTTCCCTTCTGCACTCAGTAATTTAGGACATTCACCAGTCTGAAAGAGAGTTTGGGGTGGAAACACTGTCCCAAAAAGCTATCAAATAAATCAGTGTTATAGTCTCTGGGGAGCTTCTCTGTGTCAAAGAGAATCAGATCATCCAGGCACTGGGGAGATCAGACAGAGATTCAGGAAGTAAAAAAAAGAGTTGTGTAAAGCAACATAATAAACAAATGCAAATTAAAACTGTACTAGTATGATTATAAATTCTAGAGAGACCTGGAATAGAGTTGTAATATAGCAATGACAGTAAAAGAAGGTTTGCTGGAAGCAGAATCCTCGCAAGATTGTGGGTATGGTGCCTCTTGGCAGTCTGCACCATCACAGCTGCCAGAAAGGAGAAAAACCGGCCAGGGATACTAGGAAAAAAAATGCAATGTCTGTGACAAGCTGTCAGACAGTCATTAGCATTCCCCTGACCACAGAGGAGCTCAGAATTGAAGGTCTCGCCTGATCAAACACACTTTCTGAGCAATGAAGTATCGAGCCAACCCTTGGAATAAAAGCCTATGTCTCTTTGGAACTATACTGCCATTTGGAACACGTTCATTTCCTGCTTGTGTGCATATCCCCATCAGGCCCATTTTCTTTCTTAAATTTCAACAGTTAAAATGAAAGGAAATAATTTATTTAAGGTGGAACTGACATCTGATCCATGTTCTTTCTTCCAAACTAGGTAACAAAGGTATTGGTAGTTCTGATGTAATAAATAGTACTTATGTTAATATAATACATTTCTGAATAAGAAATTAATGAAATTCTGAAACATGTAGCTTAAATAGGATTGATCAATTTTTCTTCTGATAAGTTTCTTTTACCTACTTGTGAAGTATGTATATACTTTAAATGCATTTGCTTTTTATTCAAAGAACAGGAATACCACGTTTTTTATTTGTTGTCCCAATTTTAAAAAGCATATTCTTTTGACTACATATTAATGTTAACAAATATATACTCAAATTTCCTAAAAGAAATTGGAAATGTGTCCTATGTCCATACTTCTTGTATTATCAAAACTAAATACTAAGTTTATCTCAGGTTGAATCTATGCAACAGCATGACTCAGGGATCAGAACCATTGGGCTGCCCTCCCATTCTTAGATTCTCAGAAGTTTCTAATTAATTCTTCATAACTCATCTTGGGTGGTGTGTATCTTTAGGATTTGCCCGAACAACAAAGTGCTTGTTAGGGAATCTGCAGGGTGAATAACATGTTGGAGGTGTTAGTTCCTTATCCAGCTGGTTTCTAAGGCATTACACCTTAATCCCAAAAGCTGCAAGGAGAGTTGAGTGAGTGGCTTTAAGACTGTGATTGCTGGGTGTGTATATCCCTGGGCTCAAAGTCCTAAATAATTATAATATGGTAGTTCTTCCCCAACCAGATGTAGGTTCCTGAAAACACCCAAGGAAGTGTTTGAGAAAAAAGAACTTAAAACCTTGTGCAGAAAAAAGAGAAACGATTGGCAGACTCAGGTTGTACGTAAACTTAGGAAATCTCTTACATTTTTAGGTTTACTAAAATACAGCAACAAAGACAGAACCCAAAACAGAAATCATATTCATATTATTTTACTCATTTTACATAATGATGAGTAATTTATAGTTAATTTCCATTTATCATTCCTCATTCGCTGGAAATTTAACTGTCAATTCCACTCTCATTATTTCAGCAAGAAGTGTATAACTTAGTTTTATTTTGTTACAGATAATATTTTCAGGAGTATCTTTTTTCATCTGGGCGGGTCTCTTCCCAAATGTGCTGTACTCTATCTGTTAAAAATGTGCTCTACTTCAGATAACAAAAGTTGTCATGGCTTGCGCAGCCTTATAACACCAAGGTCAAGGGTTCAGTTCCCTGTACTGGCCAGCCACCAAAAAAAAAAAAAAAACAAAAAACGAAAAGATGTCATAGTTTAAGGTTTTCATCAGGAATCATGCTCTTTCCCTCCTTCAGCTCTCTCTATTCTTAATCATGTAGTTTTCTTTTTCATGGTTGCAAGACAGCAGCTGCATCTGTAAGTATCAGGACCACTCACAAGGCAGGAAGAAGGAGAAAAGGAAAAGAGGAATAGAAACATTCTTTTTCCCTAAGGCTTTGTCACTTACTGGGGAAGGAAAGCCTCTAGGGCTATTCACCTACATGTTATTGGTATCGCATCACACCCTTAGCTGAAAGGGAGTCTAGGAAGTAAGCTTTTCGAACTGAGGACCCTTCTGCAAAGGAGAATTTTGTTACTTCTGAAGAAGGAGAAAATGGAATCCAGTAGAAAACTAGCCATATTTGCTAAAAATATTTTTCTGAATTTGTAACTCTGGGGTTGTTGACTTCTGTCTCCTGCTTCCCAGCTTCTCAGCTCTTCAATACCTCTCTCTACTCATTTATTCCTGTAGGCTTTGGTTCTTAGGCCCTAGGTTACTTTCAATTACCTTCTTTCATCTTTCCAGTATTTGATTGCACAAATCTCTGTTCCCTTCCCAGTTCTCTCTGCCTACTACTTTGTTCTTTCTTCTAACCCTGTCAGGAGCTGCTCCTGATCCAAAATTCTTTTGTTAGCCAAAAACATATCCAGAAATAAATTCATGTTTATACTCCTTATGTCTCATTAAATATTAGACATCAGTCAGATATCTTTATGTCTGTAAAGTTTTATATCCATACAATTGGTGTGAGCTTGCTGGGAGTTCTTCCCAAGGGGGTGGCACTCACATAGGTCTTTGGTTATGGATTGAGGGGCAACAGCTCAAGTGACCCAAGGACGCATTTCTGGACCAAAGAGGCAGAGTCATAGTTGAGGTCAGGAAGGGGTCAGTGTAGGGTCCCTGAATCTCTGGCAGGAACAAGGCAGTATGGAGATTGGAAAAGGGTTGTATAAGGAACTTGTCTTTGCAGTATTAGTAAACATGCTGCAATACTTTGTTGATTTATTGATTAAATTGTGAAAAGAGAGTATACACATCCAAACTGAACCTACTTTGAGCATGTGCTGGGAGTGGGAAGGGGTTGGGTGGCTGAAATGCTGAAGTGGGCAGCCAGGCTCATCCAGACATGTAGAGAAATGAAAATGTCAAGTCAGCAGAGAAGAGCCTCACACCACCCGTGGCAGCAGGGGAAGTCTGGGAGAATTCCAAACTCTTTTGCTCTCAAGAAGGAAGCTCACACATCCCAGTGGACCCTTTGGGACCTGGGAATGTGACTGTGTGAGACAGAATTTCTTCCTGGAAGAAGCAGACTTACAAGTATTTGGCTGCAAAACTAACTTTGAACCCAGACAATCTTTCTGTAACTCTCTAATCTTTCCAACTCCAACCAATGTATTCTTTAAACAAATGCTACACTGTACATGTAAGGATTTTCCACACTACCTGCATCCTATCATGGTAAAGATCTTGAAAATGGATCTGGTGCCCCACTGGAACGTGAGAAGGTGTGACTAGACAACAAGAGGGATAGTAAGGAGAGAGAGGCTGAGATGTTGGGTGCAGGCTCCAACATTTTCGAATATGACTAACTGCCACTGAAGAAGGAAAAAGAGCTGCCATTGGCTAATGAACGTAGAGGGAGTGACAACTGGAAGAATGGTGGAGGGAAGGTGAGATGACACTGAGCTAATATACTGGGCGTAGACACGCCGAGCCTTTACGATCTAATAGTTCATGAGAAGAATGCCTACTTGAAATGGTTTTATGTTCAACATGTGTTCTTACGATTTAGGTAGTTACTACATTTGTTTTATATTAACAAGAATGATTATGTAATGCTCCAGCTTTTCAAGTTGCTCCTTAACGCACATTATATTCTATCAAAACCTATTAAGACAGTTTAAAATGAAAGGCAAATGAAAGCCTTCATTAGATTTCAATTACATTTAGATTACATTTAGATCAGGGCAACAGGCTTTGTGTTGAGTTGCTGCTGTTGGAACTTAAGCACCAGATCTTAGGAGAGCTGGCAACTTGTATCCTTTTGTTCTCAAATTATGTCCTTACGTTGATGGAATTGAGTTGTTTGTTTGTTTTTTAAATGGCTCGTGTCCTTGTTTTTTTATTTTTGTTTTTTTCTATATAAAATCCTTAGTGAAAAAATATCCAGGAAAAAAGTCCTTCAATTTTTGTAAATATGTTGTCATATCAGTTGCAATGGTCATTTCTTCATTTTCTAACACTGTTTCTCCAAGAAAAAGAAAGTTATTTATTTCTTTTTCTTCCTTTATCCCAGCTAAAGTTTTCTTGTAAAAGCAAATAATTTCTCTTTGGTCACACCATATTCTTATTTGATCAACCTTTAGATGAATTACTTGTGCTTATTTTGTCATGTTTGAATACAGCTACTACATATGCTAGGAGAAGGATATACTTTATATTTTATTTGAATTGTTGACAACAGTATTACTTTGGTTGTAAATAGCCAGACTTTTATTTCTCATGGCTTTCAAAATCAAATGTAACAGAGTTGCAAATTTAACTTACACCACAACCGAGACATACTCCTTTATTTTTATCCATAAATATTGTGGGCTTCCCCCTGTCCTCCACTAGTCTGGGGGTGAGGATCACTAACTTTTATCTCTAACTGGATAAAATCTTCATTCAAACTAATAAAGGAAAAAGATCGTTCAGAAAATGTTCAGCTTTTGGGGGAAAAAATGTAAACAGCCTTCCTTCTTGGGTGCCTCACAATTCCTCTTTGGGATGGCTTCTGTGGATGTGGGGGAATGGGTGTGGTTTTCATGACTCGTGGGCAGAGGGGAAGAGTCCTGGGCACAATGGTCTTTGGGGTGGTGGGCCTAGGCTGCCTGGTTGGTATTTGCCCAGCTGATACTTGTGGGTCAATTCTGTGGCTGCTGTACCATGTAGAATGCCCACAGAGTCCCTGTGTGTGCAGGTTAGGCATTATCTGCAAGTTCCCTCCATTCTCCACACAAATTTTAACTTTCTTCATAGACTTCCAGAGTCTTCTTCAATGATGATGGTTGGGAATTATTAAAGCAATCCCTGAGAACTATTCTTAGGTCTACATATGGTTAAAGCATGGGCTAATGGGGGGAGGGGGAAACTTGTGGCCACTCTGCCAGTTGGTCTCACCTTGACTGATTCAGCCTCATCCTGATTCCTCAAAGGCTACAGACATTTCTGATTCCTAGGCCTAGTGACCTTCTCTGCAATCTCCTCTACAGGGCACCTCACTACCACTGTAGCAAACCCCACCAGTATGTTCTCCACCACAGACTCAGCAACTACATGATCTTATAGATATACCTTGTTAAAAAACAAAATTACAACAAATCTAGTTTTGTACATATTAATCAGTTTTAATTGTGATTCTAGGACTGAGCAGCAGACTGGACCAAAAATGGTTCAGAATGCTTCACCCCCACCAGTTGCAGGTCATATTTATAGCCAGAGTAAAGGAAGTGACATACAGAAACAACCTGATTGGCTGCCATTGGCATTGGCCTTATATGGTCATACTTTGGCAGCATTCAGCCTCTGATTGGCTGAGACCTGGCTACTTGTTCCATAAGTATACTTCCAGGTTAGGTTACAGTCTACTTATACATTTAGTTGGGTTACATTTCACTATGTATGGAAAAACCTTTAGGCTAAACTTAAAATATATATGGAGGCAGCTTTAGGCCAAACATATTTCAATTTAACGACCTCATAGGAACCAAGGCCCCTTGGGGAAACCACGACCTTCTCCTGACATTCTGCACTGCTAAGTGATGTGGATTCTCTCCAGGTTGGTGCAGAACAGTCTGTGACGTGATCCTTCCCAGAGTCCCAAGTGGGGAGCAGGGGAAAGAGCCTCTCTACACCCCTCCACTTCTGAGTTTTCCTCACTCATCTAAACTGGGGGTGGTGGGGGTGTGGGTGGTGGTGCTTGGAACATACATCATCCCTGTACTTTGCTTTCCTAGTATTCCCTTTCTATTCTGCTTCCTTTTCCCCATCCTCCCCTGGGAAGAAAAATGGTTAGGTTGTCTTTTATTTTGTGATGCTGTATCCTCTACTATTTAGCAGCAGATCTTAGAACTTTCCTATTATAGGTAGCAAAGATTTCTTCTCTAGCCCACAGGAGAACCCCACAAACTGGATCCTCCAGGCCAAGACTGTGATATATTAAAGAGGAGAGATGAGAGTACAGTCATCCCTTGGTATTCTTAGGGGATTGGTTCCAGGACTTCTGGGGGATACCAAAATCTGTGGATACTCAAGTCCCTGATATAAAATGGTGTAGTGTTTGCATATAACCTATGCACAATCTCCCTTATTATCTCTTGATTACTTATGATACATAATATAAGGCAAATACTATGTAAATCATTGTTATACTGTATTTTTTAGGGAATAATGACAAGAAAATACTATACATATTCAGTTAGACACAATTTCTTTTTTTCCAAATATTTTAGATCGGCAGTTGGTTGGATCATGGATGCAGAACCCATGGATATTCAGAGGGCTGACTATAGTCGGAAAATCCCCTCTCAAGGCAATAGCCTGACTTGGAAGTCTTTCTATTTCTTTTTTTCATAACCTTATTTTCATTCCAGGATCTGAATAATATAAAATAATGCTTTTTGCATTCTTACTGTAAATCCCAATCTTTACCACTGCGTGCCTTCACTTTCAATTAGATGGGCACCTAGGCCAACTGGGAGAAGACCATCGTCTCAGAAAAGAAAAAAAGAGAGAAGCACTTTACTAGTTTTTATAACTTTACCCTGTTAAAAAATAAACATGTTGTTGTGAGAAGTCACCTCATGTCTATACGGAAGTGGATGATGAGCCAGTTACCAATTGCTTTACAAAAATCATGGAAGAGGCAAAATTTTTTGTTTTTTTTCCCTCCTGGTGGAGTTTTTGTTACTGTATAAAGAAGACAGATAGTCTTCATTTTTGCAGACAAATTTCTTGCAGCAAGTGCATGATGGTGCATTATACAAACAGCTTCTCTCTCTCTTTCTCTCTTTTTAAAATATAGGCAGCAACATTTGACATTTTACCAAGCATAGCGGGGGGTACCATCAATACAAATTGATCCACACACATGGAGTGTTAGCTTATGGTTCAAAAAGAAATCTTGGATGAGATTGAACACATCGATTCCTTTCATAGTTAACTGAAGCAGTTCACAAAGTATAGATTAATTCTATACTCCCTCCCTTAGATATTGCAGAAATAACGGCAGCTGACTACAGCCATTAATATCACTTGGCTCATCAAACCAAACACCTACTTTGAGGGATAGGTTTTGCATTCTCTATAACTTGCTTCTCGATACCCTGGATTTTCATATAAATTTTAAAAAAGATCTCATCAGTAGACAACATGCTGAAGCTTCTTTGGTACATCTTTTTTCAATACAATTAAAAAAACCCATTTCCAATGCCCTCAAGTTTACCCATTACAGGGGCTTCTTTTCTTTAACAGATGAATATGCCACCTGATAGAGTGTTTGTATCCAGAGCTTCTCAAATTGCACAAACTCACATGTTCTCAGGATTTTGCTGTGATCAAATCACTCTCTTGTACATGCATGATAACAAGTGTATCTTCTCACATTAAAAAATGTTTAATACCAGAAAGTTTCAGTGTTTGAAATAACAAGTGCACAGCTCGCATTGCAGTTGTCAGTTTCATCCTTGTCTGATGGACAAGTGAAGTCGATGAAACTTATGGTTCTCATTCTAGGTGTGTCTTGATGACATGGCACAAGAAAATAACAAAGGTGTGGAATTTTGCTATGAAACTAACTGTAATCAACATATAATAGCTAATGGCTAACTACTCAAGCAAACCTATTTATGCCACTGACGTGTCATTATCTACACATGCATCAAAAAATACCCTACAACGTGGAGAGGCAGCTAAAGCCACAACAGAACAGCTCTACATAAGTAAGTCAACTCACCACCACACACATTATAACTGGCATTGGCTTTTTTATATTTTAATTAATAGCAGAGAGTTGTGCTTGGCTCAGTTATGTACATTGGTGAATTGGGCACTAGCAAGATGTAGGACCAATGAATCCCACCATGAGGATCAAATCTGTGTTCTTGATAGTGAAACCAGGCCTGACTCCCTCTTCCAGAAAGGGAAGAGCTCCAATAAATAATCTCTAGTGTAGAGGACTGATATGTAACACCCAACATTAAGATGCAGTGTGAGCTCTATGTGCATCATCCCAGGTGACATTTGGAAATAGTTTAAAAAATGAGACTTATGACTGCCTGGATACTCTTCAGATTTTATCTCCAAATATCTCTTCATCACTTCTTTGTAGGTGAGACTGAGCTTTTCACGGAGAAGGGGTGGAGAAAGTGGGATGATCGTGGCAGTACCCAGCTCAGGCCTCCATCCTTTATACCCCCAAAGCAAGGTAGTAAGCATTCAGTTAACTGAACCAACACTTGGTAGTTCAGTGAACATATGGTACCTGGAGGCCTTAGCTCTCATCTTCAGCAGTCTATCAAAGTATTGCCTATATATTCAGTTCTAGTAAAGAGTTTTCTTAATCTTATTATGTTTCCAGAAATATTTTGGTATTGCTTATAGATTGGTGCCTCTGCCAGATGTCCAGTTGGCCTTCTCCTTAATATGGCTTTGAAAACATCTTGACCCTAGAAAAATTTTTTCCTCTCTCTGGGTGGCTACCTGTTAATGGTGTTTATTGAGGGGAAAAAAATGTAGTGAACCACTCTGTAGAAGGCTACAAACTCTTATAACTGGTATTTCATCGGACTATGGAGTGAATGGGCAGATGTGAGGCTCACACAATCATAGAATCAGGGAATCACAGATAAGAAATGGAAATAGAGGGTCCTTCCTTCCTTCTTCTTTTATCTTTTTTGGTAATATAAGTAGATGTCTCTGTAACTTGATCACAATTCATGGAGACTGACTATATCAAGATGTTAATGACATAACCACTTATATTGGCAGACAAGATTCTTGATCCCCATTTTCATTCGTAAGAAATAAAGCCTCAGTCATGTAGGATGAGGGCTGAGATGGCTTAGTTTAGAGTTAGATCTTGAGAATGGGAATAAAAGAAACTTAGTGAAGGGCTCCTTCTAATCTAGATCTGATTGGTTCATGTGCACAACTAATAATACAAAAAGAATCATTAAGTTCTTACATGTTCCAGACACTGTGCTAAGTAATTTATATACATGCTCATGACATTGCTTATGCTTATTTTATAGATGAGGAAAGTGTGGCTAAAAAGTTTTAATAAACACACAAAAGATTTTCCAGTTGGTAAGAGGTGGAGCTGGGATTCACACCCAAGAAAATTACTTAATTTCAGCGTCATTAGTAAGTTGGGATAATTATGTCTACCTTGCAGAGTAATTGTGAGGATTCACTATACATATGTGGCAGGTACCTGGCATCTAGTACTAGGTATTCGTAGAATCTATCTTCCCAACTATGGATTAAAACTCATTTAATGTTCTCTTTGTGTTCAGTTTTATTCTCCTGATAAGCTACTATAGTGTTTAATATCCACCGTCCTGTACCTGTCCCTATTGCATCATTTTAAAAAATCAAAGCAAGATAGGGGAGGTGTGTATTTGTCATTGCATTCTCTTTTCTTTTTGAATTTTACGCCATGCCTATGTATTAACTCTTCAGAAGGTAAAGACATTTATAAAATTCACTTAAGAAAGGCATGTTGGAACATACATGCCTACCATGCCTCATGAATTAAGTGATTTTCCTGTCACATCTAGTACTAAAATGCCATCCTTGAATTGAGATATAGGTGTTTTAGGGTTAGTAAGTTCTTTAGCAGTTAGGCTTATGTTTTTTTGGCATATCTAGTACTTAAGAAGAAATATTTTCATCTAGAAAGTAATTGTGCAGTAGAATATCACCAACACATAAATATCTCTGGCAACAACAATAGGTACCCCAAAAAAATCCCAAATAGTCGACACTCAGACCTGAGAAGAAGACTTACTATTTGACATAGAGGCAAACTTCTCCTTTCCTTAATAAAAACATAGTTGATTTACTGTTTAAACAATACTTTCAGACCTGTCCATCAAACACTAATGCTGGCATTCAGGAACTCTTATTTGGAAAACTACCAGTGCCTTTTTCTAGATTCATTGCATTTCTCAGGCCTTGGCTTGTAAGGTCTCCAGCCATCCATGAAAGCCTTCATCCTGCCTGGGCCAGCAATGTGGATCCAGGCCTGCTGAGAGGATCTAAAAAGCACACACAAAAAAGGGGAATAACTTTAACCTGATATGAAATCAGATTTCATATTACCCTTTGTTTATAAGCCCTTTATTCCCTCTAAGCCTCAGCTCTGATACCCCCTTTTCCATGAAGACTTCCTGATGGCTCACTCTCCATGTGTGCTAGCCCATGATCAGTAAACTCATTCATTCAACTAATGACTTAACCACATACTTTTAGGTATCTAGGGCCTCACTCATTTTAAATAAATTTTAAAACTCAAATAATGTATGAAACCCAACTTTAACCATTCTCCACTGTATTGGCCTTCTAGAAAGTGACACTAATAAGTAATAAAAAGGGCTTGGGTGGTTGGAGGCAATTGGGGAGTCAGGAAGGTGCTCAGAACTAGGCATCGTAGGTTTCTGAAGACAGCTTTGCCTACACCATCATGGCTCTAGTTCAGTTTCTTTCTCCTGGGGCCATGTGGGAAGGAGCTCCTTCCTATAAAGAGAAGGCTGTTCTGATTACTTCAGGTCTAAAACCATCTAGACAACCCACATTTACTGCCTAGATCTTAAGTTCAATCCCTCGTTCTGGATGTTGTAGGAAATGCAAAGGTTAAGTCAAACTTAGTCCCTGCCTTCTAAGAAATGCCAATCTATCCAATAAAACATGTAGAGCTTGTACTAAATGGTCATAACACAAGTGCCATGAGTGGCACAGAGAGTGGTGGGAATTCCCTGGAGGGGTCTGAATGGAGCCTAGAAGGACAAGGAGGACTTGTGCAGTTGGAGATGGGGAGGGAGAATGGAGGGTGTAGAAACAGTGAAAACAGACCCAAAAGGAAGGCGTATTCTGGAAACACCACAGCAGTCATTGGGGAATAATGACTGCCAGCACATGGCTGGGTTCTCCCCATCAACGAACGAAGGAACCCCTAGTTCCCCAAGGCTCAATGTCTCCGTCCATACAGTGTGAGTCCCGGGGAACCCTCAGTTCCCCGAGGCTCAGTGTCTCTGTCTATGCATGTGTGGGGAATAGAGTAATAAATTGTTATTTTCTTACAAATTCCTCTAAAAGTGAATTATCAACTGCAATTTACCAGGAAAAATATCTCAGTTTTAGTGTTGGGCAGGGGACTGACACAGATTAAAAAAACAAGTGTTCAATATATTACAAGAGATTTCTTTCCTCCCTGGTGAAAAACAGCCCTTTTGATTTTAGTGAAGTTATAGAAAACTGAATTCTGATTCCTTTATTTGTTTGTAGTTTCGTGGTTTATAAAAAGCTTGCCTTACGGTAAGAAACATCTGTTTAGCAAATCTGGGAAAAACAGACTTTTATTTCTTTGTACATTTAATGAGATGCCGACTCTTGCTGCAAAACATTGAACTGGGATATGAAAAGGGTGAGAGGAGGAAAAAGAATCAAAAGGCTTGTGCTTTGATGCACTGTCATGGTAAATGCGTATTTCATACTAGTCTGTATACTAGTCATTATGCTGTATATAATGTACAATAGAAAAGTTATGTATCTCCATCTGAAGGACATTAAATTCTTATTATATGAGAGAAACCTACAATGTCCACTTTTTCCTTTTAAATGGGAGAATGTTATTTGTTGAGGGTAAATAGTTACTTCTCTGTTCCACCTAATCTTCATAGAGCAGATGTGTTTGATTTTAAAGAAGGGTGTATCGGGCATTGTGGGGAATGAACGTGGGAGAAAGTGCACAGGAGTAAATTTGGAGAGAGATGCTTAGCCCTGCGACCTTTAGAAAAGTACTTCACTTTTCTGTGTTTGGGGTTCCATGTAAGAGAATGAGCTAGTTGTATATTCCAGGTGCCTCACAAAACACAAGCTCCCAAAACGTAAGGGACCATCTGGGTCTCCTGGGATCTTGCAGTCAACAATGGTCAAACGCTCCCTGCTATGCTCAAAAGCACTGTGCTGTAGGTTATGAATAGGACAATGAATAAAAGGGACATGGCTACTCTCTTCAGGGAGCTCACACACACAGCTTTCTATATATGCAATCACTTCCCAAATGGGAAATATCAGAGATGACTCTAGGGGTTATGATGAAGATAAAAGACACACTAAAATGGGAAATCTGGAAGCTTTTTAGACAAGGTGAGTGGGTCTTTACATATGTCTAGATTAAGATGTGTTCTTATATGTGGAGTTAACATATTTATGAAAGTGTGTAAACTGATTATGGTGAGTATCCTCATCCTCAGAGACCCTGGGAGCTCCTATCCTATGCTTCAGCAGGTCCTTGGTAATGAATGTGAAAAGTGAGCACTATACTGGCTAGCCCCTCTTTTCTCCCATCCCTCTCCATATACCCATTACTTCATGATTTATTTGCAAATATGGGTTTTACAGACTGGGTTTTTTCCCCCCAACCAAAAGCTTGTAGACATGTTTTCTCCAAGTTATTTCCTTATTATTTTCTGATACCATTTTCTGATATGTCTAATACCAACATTCCATGGGAAGCATGTAAAAAGGGAGCAATGCACGTCTTTCTATTCATTTGCAGCATATGAAGTAGAAAAAACATGGATCAATTAGAAATAGCCTCATTGTTTTCGGGATAGGTGACCTCAGAACAGTGGTACTTAGACTTCATTGCCCAAAGAATTGGGTGGTTGTTAAAAATGCAAATATCCCAGTCCTCACCACCAGAAATTCTTACTTGCATTTTAAATTAGTCGTGTGTACAGTTAGAAATGCTTTCAGCTGTAAGTAACAAAATACCCAATAATAACTTAAATATCTCACATAATAAGTCTCTTAATAATAGTTTCAGGTTTGGTATATTAGTCAAGGTTCTCCAGAGAAGTAGAACTGGTAGGATGTATGTGTGTGTGTGTGTGTGTGTATATATATTTATATATATAATTTATATATTTATATATATTTATATACATATACATGTATGTAAATATTAAATAATAATAAATAATAAAAAATGAGATTTCGTATGAGAAATTGGTCATTTTATGTGTCAACTTGACCAATTTCTCATACTAAATGTCATTTTTTTAATATTTATTATCATGGAGGCTGAGAAGTCCCACAGTCTGCCATTTGCAAGCTGGAGACCCCTGAAAACTGGTGGTGTAATTCAGTCCAAGTCAGAAGGCCTGAGAATCAGGGGAGCTGATGGTGTATTCCCAGTCCAAGGGCCAGAGAAGATGAGATGAGATGTCCCAGCTCAAGTGGGAAGGCAGGAAAAAAGGGACAAATCCTCCACCTTTTGTTCTAGTTGGGGTCTCAATGGAGTGGATGATGCCCATCCAAATTGAGAAGAGCCATCTATGCTACTGTGTGTGCAAATTCAAATGCTAATCTCACCCAGAAACACCCTCGCAGACACACCCAGAAATAGTGTTTAATCTGGCCAGTCAAGTTGACACATGAAATTAACCATCACGGGAAGGTATTTGGGAAAAAGAAACAGGGTGAAGTGAGTAAAGTCTAAAATTGGGACAACTGTGATTTATCCCCTAAGGCCAGGCACAATGCCAGCTGAGCATAACTGGGGTTCTGTGGCAAATGAGGGGGAAGAGGATGGCTGTTAGGGAGAGACCCCTGGTGTTTGCCCTGGCCCTAAGGGGGTTCTGATTCAGGTGTACACAGACCACACTTTAAACCAGCAATTGTCAAAAATCATCTGGATTATATCAGAATCCCCCCAAGGAGCTTTAATAAGTCCTAGGGGTCTGGTCCTCACTGATTCAGAGGGTCAGGGTTGAGGCCCAAGAATTGGGATTTTTTTAAAGCTCACTAGGTGATTCTGGTGTACAGCCGGAATTGAAGACTCACTGGACCAATGACTTACTTTCTTTGAACACCTTTTAGAACCATGGAGATGACATTAGGATAAAAATAGAGTTTGTCACATAGGGTAGATTAGATAAAAATGCATCAGTAAATATACAGTTGAAGCCAAACCAGCACATAATAGGTGCACAATCTCAGCCCACGTTCCTCTTAGGCCAGATGGTTTTAGAGGCAGATTCCAGTTTCTTCCAAAGAAACAGTGTTTTTCAAAATAGTGAGAAGAAGACTTGTCTTGGCTACCATACTAGTTCTCTGTTGCTGCAGTAACAAATTACCAAAAATTTAGTAGCTTAAAACACCACCAATTTAGTATCTCACAGCTCTGTGGGTTAGAAGCCCAGGCAGGTGAGGCTGGGTTCTATGTTCAGAGTCTCGCAACGCCAAAATCAAGGTGTTGGCTGGGCTGGACTCTTATCTGGAGGCTGAAGTAAAGACACCACTTCTGAGCTCATTCAAGTTATTGGCAGAATTCAGTCTCTTGTGGTTGTAGGACTGAGGTCCCTGTGTTCTTGCTGAATGTCAGCTGGGGTCTTCTCTCTGCTCCTGAAGGCCATCCCTACATTCCTTCTCATATGGTCCCCTCCATCTTCAAAGCAGCAACAGTGTGTCAAGTCCTTCTCAAGCTTCAACTCTGACTTCCCTTTCTGCCCAGAGTTGGAAAATCTCTCTATTTTTAAAGGCTCATGTGATTACTCTGAGCCCATATGGATAATCCAGGATATTTCCTTATTTTAAGATTAACTGTACTTTATAAAATACTATAATCACGGAAGTGATATCTCATCGTATCCACAGGTTCTGGGTATTAGGATGGGGCATCTTTAAAGGACTATTTTAGAAATTCTGCCTATCACAGCTGCTATCCACTTTCCTGTTTAGCACCCTTTTACCCCCAAAGCTCTCAAACATCCTTCAATCTTATCAACTGGTATTTAGCATTCTCCACGTGAAGTGTTGGTACTTATCATGTCTTATTGCAGTTCTACGTAGGTATAAGTTATTTCCCATATTAGGCAAAAACTGGGGCAGGAATGATGAGCTTCACTCGAGTGCCCTGGCCATGGACATGGAGGAACAGCAGGCTGGCCTGATCTTGAGGAGCTGGAGGCATCAGGTATTCAAGCCTGGGGGTTTCTGTTAGACACAAAATGATAAACAGCAGGAAGAGACGGTTCAATCCAAGGGACAGGTGAATGACACGGACAGGTAAGCGCCACTGTGGTTTAGAGACTGTTATGAAGATGATTTCCTAGCAGATGGGCCTGGGGAATCTTCCCAGGACTATTCCAATCACACTGCACAGGCAGCCACAGACTTTTCTGCCCATTAAACTCAAGTCTACTTTTTTCCAAAGCCCAAATGATTTAGGCAGATCTGAAATTACTCTTTGGAGCAAGGCATACCATATAGTTGCTGAGAGCATTTTCCGGGAGTTCTCAGGCCAGTATTGTTTTAGTCTGATTTTCAATCTCCAAATTGGGAAAAAATTTAAATATTGAAAATCAAAGCACAAAGAACTCTGCTGGCAGTGGGAGAGTCTGGGATAATCCTGAAATGCCAAAACAAAAAAACTAAAGGTCTGAAGACAGAAGCTATTGGTGAGCTTTCAGGGCCACTTGCCCCTCCCTAGGTGGGTAGCCTTCACACAATGATGGGTAAATACTGGGGAATAAAGGCCAGGCAGCCTTGCCTCAGTAGGAAAAGACAGAAGGACTATCCCAGCTCCAGAGTTTCCCTGAGGGATTGGCTCAGGCCTTTGTTAAGACTGCTTCATGATTCAATACCTTCCTCTGCCCAGTCTCACTCCCTCTACTTCCCCATATTGTTAATCCCAAGGGCACTACCCACAACTTTCCTGCATGCTCCTCTCTGGCCAGCAACAGAGTCTAACAAGTCCATCAACTTTGAGGATACATTATTTGCCAGTGGCCTTCAAGGTAGATGTGTCTGTGTGTGTGTGTCTGTGTTTTTGTGTTTCACTTGAAAAGGAATGAGCAAATGATTTAGCAGTTTAAACTATGATTGGAATGTACATTTTTGAAATTTTAAAATCCTATCACGAGCTGCAATTTTTCTTTTTGAAAGTCTCAATTTCATCCCACCAAAAAAAAAGCTCCAAAAGTGAACAATGGAAACGTGAAAACTCCAGAGAGGCCATAAGTGCATCAAATTCATTTTCCTCAGTGATGTACTTAGAGGGATCATCATTTGGGCACAGTCAAGATGAGGGGCAGGTTGTCAGCCACAGTTAGCTGTCTGCAAAATGGCATTTACAAAACGATGGTGGCATTTCAAAGTTCAAATTAATAACATTTAAGAACGCTCCACCATCTTTTGAAAAATGACTCAAGGAAATTATTTCCCCAAAATCCATCTTAGCTCTCCACTGGACTGGTCAGTGGGGGCAGAGGGGGGAATGTGGCCTGAAAAGGTAGCCTTGATAAAGGGCTACTCCTCAGGACATGCTAGGTCCTTCTGAAGAGCAGCACATGCCCTGACTTCCTGACCTCCAGTCAGGATCTTTTAAAGTGTTAATTTGACTGAAACTGACGTGCTCATGCTAAGCTAGTATCTGAAAACTTTCCAAGAGAAAAATAGCATATAAGAATAGGAGAAGGTGGAATCACTCTGAATATGAAGACATAAGTGAGACTCATATACATATCTATTTGTTTCACGCCCCAAAAGTATACAATTCTATATATATTTTGTAGGTCTTCTCACATCCCTGGTTTTCATGGAAATTGGGATAGTTTGAAAAGAGCACTTTTTAACCCAACCATAAACAGGGCATAAGGTGCTCTTAAATGTGGTGGGAAATAAAAAAGGCCGGCTGTGGGTGAGAGGTGAGTGGAAGGTTTTGGTTTCCTGTGATATACATCTTGGATAAAAGCTTGGCATCAAGATTTTAAAAATGTAAAATATAGAGAAAAAGGGAATCATCATAGGTTAAAAAATTATATTCTTTAAAATGACAAATACTATATAACTTGCTACATTTTAAACAAACATTGGAAGAAAGAGTATATAGTGTAATTCAATGCTTCTAAAACCAGGCTCCATACTACGTGATTGGAATCATCTGTAGTAATTTAAAAAATTTAGATTCCTAGGTCTACTCCAGACTTACTTGACCCAAGATTCTGTACATATAACTAGAACACCAAGTGATTCCTGGGCACAGTAAAATGTAAAAAAAAAACTGGCATAACAGGGTGACTGTTTTAGGGCTACAGGAATCTTCAAAGACAAATCTAATCCAAACCCTTGGATTGTGTCCAAAGCACATAAGTATATTACAATATAAAGTTTAAGTAATTAAGTCATAATCTGAGATCCTTTTAGTTGAACAAATATTTACGGATGACCTACTCTCTACAAAGTTTTGTGGGAAATATAAAGATGAATGAGACGTAATTTTTGTCCTCTGTGAATATAAAATGTCATCTAATTTTTAGCTAAATATGTAACTCAACTTTTCCCTAATTAGCCCGTGTTTTTATTCTTACAATTTTTCATGAAAGATTTTCTCCTGGAAGGCATTCGGCATAATGCTCATAAAATTCCAACTACTTATTTTATTTTCTGTTCTGAACTCATCTCCCTAATCTAAAATCAAGACCAGGGTGTTGGATGGGTGAGTTGTTGAATAGGAATATTACAATCTACTCTGTTATTAAACCTGGAATCACATCAGGCATGTGGCTTTAATATACAAAATCAAAATTAATACATTCAGAATGTTTGTGCTTATGCTCTGGATGCAGTATGCCATGCTCCTATTGAGTTACTGAGATGAGGATGTCCCAATCCATTAACTGTTTCTGTGAATTCTTAGATGTACAACCTTAAGGTTCAAGCTCCAAGCAAGAAAGCCCAGGCCTAGTGTACATTCTATATTTTAAGACTATACTTTTTGACCCCTAAGAATATGTTCAACTTTAGACACTCCTTTGGAAACTGAGATGGTACTTGTCCAAAAATGCACAGGGTCCAACTCTAGGGCTTTACTATCTAAGTGAAGAGTTGGACATTTCTTTCATGTGTTCTTTAATAAATTTAGGTCAGCTAAGCATGCAGTGTATATAGCTTGATTCTAAGATACAGCAGTGCTGAAGAAATGCAGAATACTCCCTCAGTACTTGTGCTCTACATGTGAGTTTGGACCCCCATTGAAGTGTGACTGCTAAGAGATTAAAAACAAATGTACCCTCCCTCCTAAGATCACATAGTTCAGCTCATCCTTGTCTAAAATAAAAAGATTGCATTAGGTTGAATACTAATCAATACAATGTAGGTATTCTACACATTGTAGAAATCAGGGTGGGACATTTGAGAGAATTTGGTTCTCTGAGGACAATCCTTTGCTGTACTCGCTGTGTAACTTCACTTCATTAGAAAGCCAGCAGAAGGTCAGTGGGGTGCTTGGGCTGTGGGTTACATACACACCATTGTCACTGGAGGATTTTGAGCAGCATAGATTTCGTGGCTTTCATAAAATAAGACACAGATTCATTCATCCTATTGAAAAGGCTGAGAAGTGTGATATTCTTGCCAAAGATGGTATTCAACCAAAAATAACAAGAAGAAAAAAAATGTAACTGAACACTAAAAGAAATAACAGAAAATAGACCTAGACCAACAGGGGATCCAGATTATGGAATTATCCAGTGAGGACTGTATAATGATTATGCTTAATATGTTTAAGAAAATAAAAATTAAGATTGAAACCACTGACACACCTGGAGATTATAAAAAAATAACCAAATGGAAATTCTAGAATTAAAAAATTTGAGAAATGAAATCAAGAACTCAATAGATGGGCTTAATAGTGGACAAATACTACCAACAAAACCTTTCATCACGGAAGGTATTGGGTGATCTTCTCCAAACTCTGATCTTACAAAAAGCTTAGACTCCAAAAGGCAACCATGGGCATTTACAGTCTTTTGAGTTTTCCTCTTTACTTCTAAGTCCTCAGCCTTAACTGCTCATTTTGATGTGACATATTTGAAGAGTGTCATCAGCCCTGTAACAGCTAAGTTGGAGTGGCCATCTCTAAACATCGAGTTCCTGGGACCAGGACTGTAACTTTTCCTCTCTGCAATCCCAGGACCAGCAAAGTGCCTGGGGGCAAAACCAGTCATTCATATGAATACAAGAATTGGACGTGAAGAGTAGAGGGAAAGTGAGAGAAGGGCTAATGAGTAAGACTTTGAAAAAACAAACCCTAGCAGAAGGTCTGAGCTAAGCAACACTTGGAAGTTGCTTCTCCCCTCAAGGCAGTTTCATCTGCCTGTGCTTCCCCCTTGCTCCTCACCACCACCTCCACCTGGCCAGTCCTCCCTTAATAATGACAGATCCCTCGCCCGTTATTGAGATATTGTGTTTATTCTCTGTGAGAGTAATAAGTAAGTGGGAGATTTCACCAAAGACCTAACTGGTGGTGATGGAGCAGGGGGTCAGTCTTTTCCCACTTCTCTAATGGTAACGTTCTCTCATCTCACTTGTTTAGAGTGAGCTCAAGTGTACAGCTACATTTATCCAATGGGAAGGAAATTGTGGAGATCACAATACATAATTGAAGTAAGTTACTCTTTAGTTACCTTGACTCAAGACTAAAATACTAAAGCAGAAAAAAGCAGAGAACTAGTTTCTTTTTTTTTTTCTGTGACCAGTAAGGGGATCGTAACCCTTGGCTTGGTGTTGGCCACACCGCACTCAGCCAGTGAGTGCACCGACCATTCCTATATAGGATCCGAACCCGCGGTGGGAGCGCTGCCGCTCTGCCAGTGCTGCACTCTCCCGAGTGAGCCACGGGGTCGGCCCACCTGACCTATTCTTGTGTGCAATGTAGTGAGGTGGAAAATGGGATCACCATACTTGTGTTTCCTCAAGATACATCTCCCTTCTCTATCCAAACTGTTGAACTAAATGAAGAGTGAAGTCCTTGAGGGATAAGTTTTTCCCTTTTTGTTAATGGGGGAGGCTAGTATTCCTAAAAGATAACTCTGAAATATCATCAGGAATAGCCAAGAGTTAACAGCAACCATCCTTGGACCTAAAAGCCTGATTGTTACCTGTCAAATTGTTTCTGGTTTCCTTTCCATAAACAAGGGTGTTGACTGACTCTGGTTATTAGGATATTAGGGGATTTGTTGTCTGTATTACTACACCCCAGCTTCCTGGGTGTGATTTTGACATACATGAGTATTAAAGCTAACAAAACAAATCAAATGTTTGCTGACCTTGTGTGTATAGAATAGCTTAGGTTGAATCTTGGGTAGAATTTCCTGTTGGAGAGGTGAAAGAGAAAGTAACCATGACAACTTCTGATTTTAATACACCATGCCACAAGTGAAGTTAATTTTTAATTCTTAGAGAGGAAACAACTACCATCCTGTCACATAATATAGAATCTGGAGGAAAAAGGTGTCAGTTCAAAGGAAACCCCTACTTTCTTTAACTTCTTTTAAAAAATAATCTCACGGATGCTAACAATTGTGCCGCTGGATAAAGTCACTACTGCACATTTTCACAACATTTGTTTCCCTTGCTTCACTTATTTCATTTTCAGTAGCAATAGGAAGTTTGGGTAAGTCTACACCTAAAATTTTAGATGTAGAGAAGAAAAAGAAAACCCTTTTAAAAGACATCTTGTGGAGCAAGTTTCAAACAATTCTATGCAGTGACCTGGAGTAATCGAAGAGCAAACTTAGAAAATATTCTCTCAATTTAGGATTTGTAAAGAGGACTGAATTAGTAAGAGGCCAAATAAACAAATTTCTACTGCTCACTAGATATCAAAAGTTATATACTAAACCAATAATTAACATTACTATGAGGTGCCTGGCCCTAAAATGAGGTCATTTATGATCCTAAATTAAGATTTATGAGCACACAGCAGTTTTTCATCTCTTTCCATCCTCTTAGTTTGTATATTATTCAAATACAAAGAAGACTGGATCTTGATGTGTTTTGAAATTTCAGGATCAGGTTAAATTTCACCAGTCAGTTCTGCTTTACTTGTCCTCACCAAGTCTCTCAACCTCTGAATGCCAGTTTTCCATCTTGTAAATGTGAGGATTTGTTCAAGTAGCCTGAGTGGGTCTAAGTATAATGAGACATGGAATAAAGGGCTAACTTGGCAAAGACTGTGAGACTTTCAGATAGAAAAACCACCATTTACTTAAGGATCTCAGAAATAGCTGGTCACATGTCTAACTTAGGCTTGCTAAGAAAATACAGGTGATTTCATTCTATCTCCCCAATTCTTTTCCCACTGCCATTTCCAAAATTTTGATATTTTAAAGAGGGTAAAGACTTATTTGGAAATAGCTAATTTAAAAAGAAACATATGAGTGAAATGATAAAATAACGTACTGTTAAGTTTCAAGGCTGATTAGCATAAAAAGGTGACAGTGGTGAAGACTGGATTCAAAGATATGTTTGGAATCCTGAATGCAGTGAGACAAAACATGAAAAGGATTGAGTCTGGTGCAGCTTCATCTGGGTTTGGCTGTTGCTGCCCCAAATGTACCAACAACACAGACCTTATGAAACACACTTATTGATATCAGATCATCAGGCAATTTTCTTACTGGGGCCACAAAACCAAAATCCAGACCTTATTTCTCAGGGTAAAGATGGGATTTCCTCTGAAGAAAATAAATGTTTCCACTGTCAGTTTCCCTGCGAAGAGGTCAGTTCTTCAGCAGAAATGGGAAAGGGGGCTGTTGAGAGCTTTAGACTGGGGTGAGGGGAAATCTTTTTTTCTTAGTGCAGATGTCAATTTGGCTCAGATTCTAAAGATGCAGTGGTATCTGGGATGCTCTAGTGGGGTGGTTGAACTCTGGTGCCTTGGAAAAAGGTGGCAAAGAAGGCTGAGAGCCAGCCTGGTAAGGGTGAGACGATCCCAGTGAAGCTTGGAGGCTCTCATAAATTATTCTCTGGACTCTTTTTTCCATTATTCCAGAACAGTCAGGAAAGTCTGGTCTCTGCTGTGACATGAGTGACAAGGGAGAAGACAAGTCCTTTCCCCAAAGCCAAACAAGATGGTAGGAGGGAAGTCACCAGCAGAAGATGGCAGTGCCCCCTTGAGCAGCTATGTCACAGGAGTCAGTGGCCCTGGAGGGGCATCCTGGGATTTGGGCAGGAGGGCAGCCCATCTCTGGGTACATGGAATATTGTACCTTGGGAACCCCTCACGAACACCTGGGGAACTATTTTAAGGGTGGCTATTTCTGGCAATAATGCTGAAAAGGGTTCATGGTATAATGTCATGATGTGTAGTAGAGTCAACTACATAGTAAAAGAGTTTAAGAACGTAATTCATTTTGCCAGTTAAGTATTATGAATCTAAAATCATTACAACAATGTGGTATTGCAGAAAAAATAGGAAGATGAGTAGGTCAGAATAGAGATTTCACATATTAACTCAAACTGATACTAAAATTTAGTATATGATAAAGGTGATTTAAAATAAAAGTTAAAAAACAGATAATCAAATAAAGTATATTGGGACAATTGGGCAGCCACTTTGGAGTTATTTTCTTGCCTCATGCTATATAAGAAAACATATTCTGGAAGGATCAAAAATATAAATATAAAAAAGTGAAACTATAGTAATAGAGGAAAACATAATAATATTTACTTATAACCTTGGTGTGAGCAAGACACAAAATTCAGTAGGCTTAAGGAAATACTGATAAATTTGCTTGTATGAAAAATTTAAAAACCTGTGTACAGAAAAATTGTAATATTTGTAATACATATATTGCAAATGGGCCAATATTCAAAGTTTATAAAAAATAAAAAAAATCTTAATAATAGAAAAATAAGGGCCAGCCCAGGACTCACTTGGGAGAGCATGGTGCTCACAACATGAAGTCAAGGGTTAAGATTCCCTTACTGATCATCTTAAAAAAAAAAAAAAAAATTGGCAAAGATATAACTGGCTAAAAATAAAATGCAAATTGCCAATGTATAAAAACTTACTCAATAACTCAAACTTTAAAAAAGTACAAATTAGCACAATTATCTGATATTAATGCAGTGATAACAGACTGACAAAAATTAAGATGATTATAAATTTTGGTAAAAGGGGCAGGAAAATACACTTTCATTAATGTTGAATAGTAATATAAGATAGAGATTTTTGGAAGGCAATTTGGTACTATCTATGAATGTTTAAATGCATACATCCCAGCAATTCCTCTGCCAGGAATTTATCCTATGGCTATACACACAAAATCGTTTTAAGTATGTTCACTGCAGCAATATTTTTAATAGATTAAGTCTGTAATCAAGCTCAATTATCAATAGAGGAATGGCTAAATAAATTATGGCACATCCATACAGAGATCAATTTAACAATTAAAAAGAATAACCTGCAAGTTATTAAATAAAAAAGGCAAGGAGCAGAATGATGTGTATAGTTCGGGTATTAAAAACAGACTTTTTTCCCCCCTGGAGGATACAGTTTTGTTATGTTAGTTCTGTTTATGTTTGAAGAAAGCACTTTCAGGCCAGGTCAGTGGAAGGAGACTGTTGCTTTTCATTTAATAGCATTTTCTTTTACCAAGTGCATATATTACCTTTATATAAAAACTAAAAATGTTTTTAATAGGAAAGAGACTACTTTCAAACAATGTAATAATACCCTACCTGAATGTGTTTGTTTAGGATCTAAGGAAGGCTACTTCAGGAACAGTGGAATTATTGAGAAATAAACCTGGAACAGCAAATGAAATGAAACAGCTCTTGGTCTAAGGAAAAATGGCACATTGATTGCACTTGGGGAAAAACTGGGAACTCTTCTGTACCAGACAATGAGCTTAACCTAGCTTTGGCAATATTGCGAATTTATCTGCTCTTTCTCATGAAATTGTAACTGCACCTCATTCTTCAATATCTAGATCAAATGCCACCATATCTTTGAAACTTTCCACTTCCCAGATCCCTAAACACTTCCTTCATTCAGTTCTCCCATAGCTTTTTGTAAATACATCTATCATAGCATGTTATCATATTGTAGTGAGGCTATTGTTCACTGGTACGTCAACCCCCACCCAGAACTAGGTCCCTCAGGCAAGCCTTAACCACAGGCTGAGTCATCTTTTTTTTCCTACTCTTGACATACCAAATGTGTCCAGTAAAAGTTTGTTGTTGAATGGGTAATTAGTGAATCAATCAATGAATTAATGCAGGAAATAAAAAAGCTTTTGCTTTTTACAGTTTTAGACATCTCTAATAGGATATAAAATCTGTGAATTAAATTGTAAATTAAAGATTTTTTCTATATACTACTTTCTCCTCACTTTTCACTACCATCTTAGAAACCACCATGCCCTGTGTTTTGCCACCATAGCCTGCTTGTTGCTTCAGTAACTAGGAACACTGAGATGTGGTAAATGATACTGCTTTGGAACGTCTAATGGTCACTGTAGAGAAAAGGAATCTAAGCTTTTCTGCCTAACACCAAATAAACAGAATCTTTTGCCCACACTCAAGGCTGTCTTCCCCTTTTCTGGTCTATACTTTCCTTCTAAGATAAATTCAAGGCTTTTTGCCTGATGGATGATAAATGGTGGTTCAAATCAACATTTTCTTGAATAGAAAACCTGTTTAGGGGTCCCTCTGCATCCACAAGAAAAGTGTTTTGTTTAGAGGTCTCTGTAAATGTGGAACAGAAGGTGGAAGACATAAGATAGGATTTCAAAAAGTTCATGGAAAAGTAGATTTTTTAAAAATAAAAAGTATAAACTTTATTTCTCAACATAAGTTCCATCAACTTCAAGACACTTTTGTAAGTGATGATACCAGCCATTTAGTCCATCCCTACCTAAAGAACTGAGGATCCCGGGAAATTAACCATGTCAATGAAGTTTTTTTTTTCACATTATTAACTGAAGGAAAACGGTGCCTTTTAAAAACTTTTTAAAACTAGGAAACAAAAGAAGGCACAGGGAGCCAAATCAGGAAAGTAAGGTGGATGCCTAATGATTTTCCACCAAAACTCTCACAATATTTCCCTTGTTTGTTGAGAGGTATGTGCAGGAGCATTGTCGTGGTGGAGAAGGAATTCCTGGTGAAGCTTTCCTGGGTGTTTTTCTGCTAAAGCTGTGGCTAACTTTCTCTAAACACTCTCATAAGAAGCAGATGTTATCGTTCTTTGATCCTCCAGAAAGTCAACAAGCAAAATGCTCAGAGCATCCACCAAAACTGTTGCCATAACCTTTGCTTTTGACTGGTCCACTTTTGCTTTGACTGGATGACTTTCACTCTTGGTGGCCATTGCTTTGATTGTGCTTTATGTTCAGGATCATACTGGTAAAGCCGTGTTTCATCTCTTGTTACAATCCGAAGAAATGCTTTAGGATACTGATCCCACTTATCTCCATCAAAAGCTCTGCTCTCGTCTGTAGCTGATTTGAGCCCAACAGTTTTGGCACCCATTAAGCAGAGTTTGCTCAGCTTTATTTTCTTAGTCAGAATTGTGTAAGCCAAACCAGCTGATGTCTATGGTGTTGACTATTGTTTCTGCTGTTAATTGTAGGCCCTCTTCAATTAGGGTATGAACAAGATTTTTTCCTCGCAAATTGATGCACATGGTTTGCTGCTGTGGGCTTCATGTTCAATATTGTCTCGTTCTTTCTTAAAATGAGTTATCCATTTACAAACTGCTGATTTTGTTGGAGTATTGTCCCCATAAACTTTTTGTAAAGAATCAATGATTTCATCATTCTCCCACCCAAGCTTCCATTATATTTGAGCAGAATTCATGTTGCTCTGATTTGGGCTCTTTTCAAACTGATGTCTTATCCTTCTTTGTGCCTCAAACTAAATCCTGCTCCGACACGTTATAAAAAGTTAGCACTAGTTTACTTTGGTGCAAAAAAAAAAAAAAAAAAAAATTGAAATCCATGCAGTTTTTTCATAATACGCATTTTCCATGACCTTTTTGAAGACACCTCACACAGTAGCCTGAGAACTTCTCTTTGTAGTGACAGAGTGCTCACCATTTATTTCTTCATCCAAACAATATTATGAAATTCCTACTATGTCCCAGGCACTATAGAAAACAAGATAGACATGATCTCTGTTCTCAATGTGTAAAAAACCAAACTCCAAATAATTTAAAAACAATTATTAAAAGAATTGTCCTTAGTGCTGAAAGGTGAAGTCTAGAGTAGGAAGACCTAACTCAAAAAGGAAGTGACATTGAATCTGTGACTTAAAGGATACATACTGTACACAGGAGTTAGTGTGGCAAAATGGGATTTCTAGACTGAAAGGAAAAAATAATACATGAAGCAGGCTGCAAAATCACTGCACTGCATATTCTTTATAGTTCTCAACAGCTTTAGCATCAGATATCCCAAGCTGAATCCCCTCATGGCCACTTTTCAGCTATGTGGCAATAAGCCCTGTACTAGTTTCTTTGGGCTCTATAAAAAATTAATACAGACTTGGTGACTTAAAAGAACAGCAACTTATTCTCTCATAGTATTGGTGTCAAGAAATGTGAAAGTGTTAGCAGGGCCATGCTCCATCGGAAGTCTCTAAGGGAGAATCCTTCCTTGTCTCTTCCAGCTTCTGGTGGCTATTGGCATTCCTTGGCTTGTGATATTTTAACCCCAGTCTCTTTCTCTACATGCCTTCTCTCCCTTTGTGTGTTAAATCTCCCTTTCCTTTCCTTTTAAAGACACCAGTCTTTGGATTCAGTGCCCACCCTAAATCCTAGATGATATGATCTTGAGATCCTTAACTGATTACATCAGCAAAGACCCTATTTCCAAATAAGGCCAAACTCTGAGGTTCTGGGTGCTCTATTCAACCCACTACAGGCATGAAACCCACCCTCTCTGAGCTTCCATTTCCTATTGCAGTACTTCTGTTACCATTAGAAAAAAACCTGGTAACAATTTCTGGCATTACTGTACCTATAATCTATTTGCAAATGGTGGGAAAATGCAGACCAAATACATTTGAGTTTTACTTAGCAGCAAAAAGTATACAGCCGAGGCTGTTCAGGAAAAATAAGAATTGCAATTTAGTTCAAAGGCCACTGATCTGGATGTCAGGAGAACTGTATTCTGTTGCCAGATCTGGCATTAATTGTGTCATCTTGGTAAACTTTAACACCTCTGTACCTGCTTCTGGACCTTTAAAACAAGGGGTTTGAACATTCTTAAGCTCTCAAAATCAGTAGTCCTATATTTTTACGTGGAAAAAGGCTCACTTGTCTTCTATCTCCATGAAAGATGAAAGAAGAGAGTTAAGACTTAAGCCAGAACAGATGTGATTTAAGAAAGATGAAAACAGTTTCTGAATCCAAGTCTTGGAGAATAAACAATAACTCCTGAGTGTACTTCACCCTTGGGGTAGATAGAAGGAAGGATGTTATGATGGATCCAAACAAGGGTGCTGGTCTTTTGTTCGGTGAATATTTTCTAGTTCATTTTATAACCTCTATTGAAGAAAATAATTCCTTATGGTGAGATAAAGAACCCCTATCAGCGTTTAGATCCTTCATACTCATGTGTATACCTGCTTATCTGAAATGTTGCTTAAGGTCATCTGTAGACATCCTCACCACCGGTAGTAAAACCCTAGTGACTGAGGGTCAGTAGCTTTTTTCCCTTTAATTCTCTAACCTATGAAAGCACTTACAGATTTTTTAAAAGTTCAAAAGGAGATACAATGAATAGTGCATCTCCTTCCACTTCTAGAACCTTGCCCCAGAGGTAATCACTGCCAACAGCTTTTATATATCCATATATTTATAACTTAATCATATTTACATTTATTGATATTATATACAAGGGGTCATACTAAAGTTCATGGAAAGATTTGTATTATCTTTTAATTCTATTTTTCCATGAATTTTTTGAAGTACACTTGTGTATTTGGTCTTAATTCTATCATCTTATATCACACTTTCCATTTTGAGTTCATCTTTTGCTGTTATCTTTAATTTTGTGCTTCCATTTTAATCAACATGCTTATTTTATTTTTTTCGTTATTTTGGTGATTACCTTTATAACTGCATTCAGAATATTATATCCTTTTTTCTTGATGTATCAACTTTAAAAAACTTCTATTAACTTCTGAAAAATAAAAACAATTAGGGCATGTATATTACCTACCTTTCCTTCCATCTTCCATTTTATAGCTTATTAATCATCTTTTCTATATAATCAAGATTTGTAACATTTACATATGCTTCTATAACCATGTTTATTTTAATTACATATTTAAATAATTCAATAATCATGACCAGTCCTCTTCCCAATGTTTGTCCTTCTATCTCTTGTTTTAAGATGGGCTTCCTCATCTAGATTTTTCAAGTGTCTTTCAATGCCATGTTCTCTGACTCTTCTCACTTGCCTTTATATTTGAAATTGTTTGGCTTTTTTCCCCCTCTCCCCTGAGAATTTGGTAGACTTTACTCCACTCTGCTTTAGCACTGAATGTTGCTATAGAGAAGCCTAAGGCCAGTCTGTTTTTCCTCCTTCCAACTCTCCCTCTCAGAGAGGCGATTTGATTTTGTTGTTGCTTAGATGCCATTCCCCACTCCACACCCCTTTGGGGGCAGATTTTTGCCATACTCTAGAACTGTATTAAAAAATATATTTATAATGTTAAAATTAGCATTTATGATATGACCTTACTTTTATAAAGCTATTTCTAGCTATTTAGTTTACTATACTATTTGTATTTATGCATAGGTAAGACTCTGGAATTTTTTTGGGTGGTGGGGCTTGGGATGTTTTTAAAATACTAATCTTTGTACTTTAATGAATGTTTAAATTTTCTATAGTGGATCTTATCACTTTTACTAAATGAGTTCTTTCCATAAAAAAAGTTGGTGCTAAATATGCAAGATACAATATAGGTTAATTTTGGATGTTAGTAAATTTTCCGATTTGTACTTTTCTGTATGTTTTGAGTAAAAACACAAAAGAATGGAAAACATTTTAAATGTTTAAAAAGAGGAAACAATTTCTTAATCACCTCCTCTCAATTCTGACACCTTGGTAGGTTGATGGGTTTACGTCAGAGATGTGGCATTTTATCCTGTTATCAGGATACTTCGTAAGCATAATCAAAAATAAGCCAGAAATGTTCTTGGCAATATAAAATTATAGTATAAAAGGCACTGAATGGTGTGAATGGAAATTTTAAGTTACACAGATAGGGGAATGAGATCTTTTAGAAATGGGCCCTTTTAAGAAGAGTCTCTTGGGTCACACTCTATTCTTTCTCCTGTACAGTACCTGGTACTTTCAGTTCCCCTTTCTTGCTAAAGTGCCTCAGGTTAAGAAATATTTAGTTCTGATCTTTGATGTCTGGGATTCTTCATTATCATCTCAGGCATTCAACAGATGTAAGCTACTGCCACTTAAAAGAAACCAGTCTCACAATGTGTTTTCAAGATGGTCAACTAGTATCAAATTATGAATCCAGAAGGTTCAATCCGTAATGTAACAAACAACTTTATTTCTCATTCTTACAGATTCCCTAAACTTGTGGTTTACTTCTGCTCAATTATTTGTAATTACATTTCTACAAAAATTTTTTTTTCTGTGTTTTGGGGTGTTCTAGAAGGGACTTTATTTTAGCATTCAGCTATTAACAGGCACTTCAGGATATGCAAATATGGGTAAAAGAAACCACTCCAGGAGAGGTCAAAACAGGCCTAACACAAACTATGCTTAAGACAATTTGTGATGAGTGATACTTAAGATACAACTAAAGCTTCACAGAACTAGGAGTCTGAAAACTCTTTTCATTGTACATTGCATTAGTAAAATGTTTTTGATCATGTACCCTCAATATGTGAATACTAATGGACCGATATTTCATATATCAAAAACATACATAACATACACAAGTATAAACATATACAATATACAAAATAGAATGAAATGAAAAAGAATAAAAGCTAGTAATCTTTCCATACTACCAGTGTAATATTTGGAGAATAGTGCTATAGAACATAGCAGAGATGGAAGAAATCACTTCTGGCTATCGTGATTCTAGCTAGGATGGCTTTATGGAAGAGGTGATATTTAAACCACACTTTTGTTAAGATCCTGACAGGGAGCAGGACACAAAGACACTGTGTGAAAGAACTTAACTGGGGGACAAAACACTGGCAAAAAGGGCAAGACATGCTTAATGAAAGTTATGTTCTCTTTCCTTTCTTTCCCATTATCTTTTAAACCTTACAGTAAAGAGTCATGATTAAGGACACAGTCTGAAGTCATAATGACCTAGTTGACTGATACACTGAAATGTTGATTCTGCTACTTATCACCCATATAGTCTTGGGTAAATTAGTTTCCTCATCTGCAAAATGGGAATGATGGTGTCCATCCACCAGGACTGCAGGAAAGATTAAATGGGATAATGTGATGTAAAACAATTAGCACGCTGCCTCAGTGCACAATTCTACTGCACAAAACTCCCTCCCCCCCTTTTTGCACTTTCCTCCTAATTGAAGGTGAGTTCCTTGAGAACAACAAATATCATTTGCCGCTTTATCCCTATCATCTAGCTTAATACTTTACTTGTGGTAGGCATTGAAATATTAGCTAAATGTTTGATTAGGAGCTAAATTTGTCTGGAGTTAAACATTTGCATAAGCAGCAGCAATAAACAAAAAGGAAATAACATGCTAGGGTAAGGCTGTGGAAGGTCACATAGTCTGAGGAATATGCACTTTATTCAAAAGGTAGTAATGGACATTTTGAGAAGAGAAGACTGCCTTAATACTGATCACTGAAAAAAATCTTTTGTCTACAAAGGCAAGTTTTTCTCCCCAAACTAAAGTAGATTAGAATATATGAAGATTTTTGTACTTGTTATAAGAGATGTTTAATTCTTTGAAACATACTTTCCATTCTCTTTTTCTGGTTGTCTCTGTCAATTCTGAGAATTCTTAAGATTAAATAACTAACTTGCCAAAATATGAGGGTACCTCAAAAGTATGTAGAAAAATATAATTAAAAGATAATACGAATCTTTCCATGAACTTTTTGAAGCACCCTCATAAGTTAGAGGTCCAGTTATTTCAGTTCCTAGACCATTGCTGAATTCATATTTGACAAGGATAAAAATTTGCCATTTAGAATGGATCCAAACCAATTAAATCAATACACATCTTCAGGCTAAAGCTATAAAGTTTTGAATCTATTTTTTTTTTCCTTTTTGTCTTTTTTCGTGGCCGGCAACGGATCGTAACCCTCAGTGTCGCGCCCGTACTGGACTGGGACCAGCAACAGGATTCCAACCCTTGGTGTTGCGCCCGCACCTCGCTCAGCCAGTGAGCGGCCGGTCTGTATGTGGGATCCGAACACTCGGCGGAAGCGCTGCCGCGCTCCCAAGCGGTGCACTGTAGCAGTGCGCCACCCGGCCGGCCCTTGAATCTATTTTTAAAAAATGTTTGGAGGCATCAGCTCTGGCCCCCTCACCCTATGAATTATCTCTACACAGCTAAGCCCAACATTGCATGTCTGGATACCTAGGAGAGTACATTTAGTGCTTCTTATGTATCCTCTCACCCCTGCCAAATCTGGAGAAGCTGTGCTTTCCCCTTCAGCTGTTTACACTAGCAGGACTTAAAGTTCTGGATACCAAAGGCTGCTGGCAGTGACAAGAGATGCCACCTTTCTAAGACAAATATCCCTTTGTCATATAACTCTGATCTATATGGGACACTTCAAAAAGTTCATGGGAAAATTAGTATTATCTTTTAATTCTATTTTCCCACAAACTTTTCAAAGTACCCACTGTGTACCACTCACACTGTGGTTTGAACCTCCCCTCCAGCAAACCAGAGAATCTTCTGCCTCACTGTTTCAAATAAGTGGGAAAACACTTGTGATTCTGTTCCTAAGAGCTGCCTCGCCACAATGAATACCATTCAAATCTTCAAGCAACACTATTGGTAGAGATGATAACTGACATCAATTGGGCTTTTAAAAAAAAAAAGCATGGCAGATTCTTACTGGTTTATAAGTATTTAAGCATCCATATTCTCACTGGGTAGGTTCTAGAAGGACACATTTCTTTAGAAAAAAGGAAACTCTAGGATTATGCTGGCATGTATTCTGTGTCCTTTCTCTTCCTTTTCATTTCTGTGACTTCTAGGAAAGTTTCGTAAGCCAGTGAGAGGAACTGAAGTTTGCGAAAGATAAATAATTTTTTTTTAAGTCTTCAAAACACTTGTGCTGATGTAAAATGGGGGCAATAAAAAATCTTAGGAAACAAAAGAATTGCTGCCAGTGAGAAGGAAAAAGAAAAGACAAGGAATGAGAGATGAGAAGAGTAGGGGAAGGTTCAAAGAACCAGAAATTCAAAGGCAAAAAGGGAGGGGAAATTCAATCAGGCAAGTAGTTTTGTAAAAATTACTTTATAAACTAGAAATCATCTCTGTGGCCAATTATCCTATAGTTACTTTCACCTCATTGAATAAAACTGATTATATCAACCTAATCAGTATGAAAACGCAATACTTTTAATATTTTAAAGAAATATCCAAGCATTAAAATATGACTATAAACATACCCTTCTGCGCCTGTCTCTGACACACACAACCAAACAGTACAAAAACAAGGAAGACAGTCTTGTATACAACCATAGGAAAAGTTTAATCGTTAGTTTTCTTCTAAACTTATACTTTTCTGGATTTTATCACCACCTCTCCACAATCTAACAATAACAAAATTAATGGAAAGTGAAATTCAACAATGCTACCAAGAGTATGATTCTACTGTCATAGGAACAGAAGGATGGAATACAATGCAGTTTAAACAGAGTTCTTTGAAAAAAAAAAAATTGAAGCTTACAAAAGTGAAAACCTAATCAGTTATTAGGACTAAGACATTGTACCCAAATTAGTTCCATGAAGACATATCATCTAGCAGTTCTACAAGTGAGGAAGTACTGTTAATCTTTCACTAGGCATTCATTAGAGAAACCCAAACAGCTGAAGTTCTAGGACTGAATCTCATAAAAAAAAAGACAATGAGTATTTTGCTACTGCAAAGTAAGCCACTGTATTTAACTGCATTATACAGAGGCAATACGAATATAAGAGAAAGTGTATAAATGCCGTGGACAAATTTTCACTCCTGGGGCAAAAGCAAGAAATATCAGTAACACAATACAAAAAACACTAGCACAAACTGGTGGTTCTTTTGACAGAAGAATGATGCAACAGCAGAGACAGTTTTAAGAACTACAATAGTTAAAGTTTAGGTTGCAGTACTAAATGCGTTAATTAGTAATAAATCAAACTCATAGCAAAACAAAATTCACTTCCATGTTTTACTAATACTTACAGATTTATCTGGAGAATGTCAATGTTGCTGAACTTAACCAACTTTAGTTGTTAAATATTCATTTTTAATTAACTACTAAAGGAATCTCTTGGACTATCTATACTGTCAGTATTATTAGATCTGATGAAAGATGTCTGAGGTAGAATCATTCCCTTTAACAAGGAGATAAATTCAACAATAATCTTTTTGTATCCCTTCCAATACTGTGAGGTTATACCTTTGGAAAACTTAAAATAGGGAGTAGATCTGTGAGTAAATAATCTACAATGACTTACCAATTAACAGTACAACTATTTCACTGAATGAATCCTTCAGTTCCAGAAGTTCTGCTATATTCTTTTTTAAGGTATTAATCTCTGTAAATTTCCTCCTTCATATCTTGGATATTTTTTCTTGTTTCATTGTGTTGTCTCAGTCTTATCTCACTGAGTTTCCTTAAGGTTACTTGGAATTCCTTTTCAGTCATTTCAAGGGTTTCCTCTTTGAGGAATTTTTTTTTTTTTGGCAGCTGGCTGGTGCGGGGAACTGAACCCTGGACCTCGGTGTTATATGGCCACGCTCTAACCAACAGAGCTAACCATCTAGCCCCAAGTTTCCTGTTCTGTAGGGTCTGGTACTTGAGAATTACTATATCCCTTTAGTGGTGTCATATTTTCTTGTTTTTTCATATTTCTAGTATCTCTACGTTGACTTCTGGTCTTCTGGTAGGTCAGTTGCTTCTTCTATTACTCTGGAGTGGACTTTGTGGAAAAAGACTTCTTTTTCCAGGCTCCTCTAGTGACTCTCCTTGTGTCAATGCAGTTGGATATATGGCAGGCTGCCTCCATGGTGGTTGCGGCTGCTGTGGTGGCAAGCTGTCCTTGTAGCAGTAGAAGCTGCGGTGGTGGCAGCGTGGACCACCTCTGGGGAAGCAGAGTGGGGCCTCCTGGTCATGGCAGTGCTCACTCCTGCCTTCTGTGCAGGCAGGGGGAGGGCTGCCAGTAGTACAACTAAATATAGCTAATTGGAAAATGTTTGGCTGTCTGAATTATGTTAACTCATACAACTCTGCTACTAAAGCAACATAAAATGGCATTTATCTCCTCAGCTTTTCTGAAGCTGCCTAATCCAAGAAACAATATATAAACACACACACACACACACACACAGACACTAATAAGGAAATATGGGGAGCAGGTTACTGAAAATTGAGGCAGATAGGCTAGACTCAAGGGCCTCATGAACATTTGTAATTGTTTGCCTAGGAACAGGTAGAATACTAGGACAATTTTATTCATATCCTAAAGTCCCAACAGATCTATTATCAATAGACTTGAGCTCTGGATGAAATATGCCAAAAACCACCAAATTTTTGTCCTATAGACTGCATTTCAGTGAGCCTTCACATATGCCCAAAGCATGATTAAGCAAAGGTAAAAAAATTTTTTACGTAACAGGAGCAAAGAATTGCACAAATGTAAATAACTTCTGAAGGATACAAAATGTCTGCCATTCAGGTCTCAGCTCAAATGTTACTTCCTCAGAGGTCTTCCTTGACAACCCACCCAGAAAATTGCTCTATCACTCTTATTTTCCTGACACCATTCCCTGAAATATCTTGTTCATTCACCTAATAACTTGCTTGCTCTCTCACTCTAGAATTAAGGTTCTATGAGAACAGGGATCCTATATGTCTTGCTCACCACTTATTTCTAGCAGATGCTTGGCACAATTATTTGATGAATAAATGAATTTCTCAGTGTACATGATAGATCAAAATATACCAAGAAACAGAAAAGCAGTCTCTCTTTCTCTCTCTAAACACATACACGGACATAAACATACATGTCTACAAACACAGACATCTGGACTACAAAATAGGTGTTTTTAATTTTTTTAAGGTATGTTATTCTATGTGAGAGGTAGAATATTTTGTTGCTTTAATGTAAGTAATATATATTACAGTAAAAATTACATAAGCTTACTAAAATTGAAGAGTTCTGATGGGAAAACAATATTTTTGAGAAAATAATCGAAAAAGTAATCATAAAAGACTACATATATCACACAACTTTTATATCGGTTAAAAATAATCAGATGAAACAACTTTGAACATGGTCATTTATTTTATGCAGTTGTTTAAATCTTATGTTTAAAAATGTTCAAAAGGCACTTTAAAAACATATTTAAAAATACATTTTCCTGACTTAATGGTGATCACTTAAAATAAGCAAGTCACCAGACATTTTTAAACCATTCATGACACTATTAACCTTAAATAATTTTTAAATTCCAAAACACAAACATTCTCTATGTAATACAACACACTGCTTAGCAGTAAGATTAGTTCCCCTCTAATAATACACTTCATGTAGATTATTAATTTAGCAGGGCCCTGCAAAATTATTCAAACTTAACTAATATAAACTGAAAACTAGAGAGGTAAGGGAGTTGAAATACAGCACAATTCGACTCTAAAATTAGTTTTAGAGTTGGTTTCTCTAAAGAGAATTTGCAAAATTTCTCATTCCAATCTGGCTAAAATTTCTATTTAAACTCTGATATATAAACATTCATTTTCTTATCAATAGAGGTTACATCAAAGCATGAAATATACCACAGTATGTCCCCCAGATTTCTTAACTATGCTTCTGTTCGGCCTACTATAAAGAAGTAGAGAAATGAAGCAAATAAGTTTTGTATGTTTTTTAGAAAAGGGGATTGAAATAACTCTACTTCCTTTAATAACTGTAGATGTAGAATTAGTTGAAAATTGTAGATTTTTAAGTAGGGCAAGTGTCCTGAGAGTCAGCAGCCATTGCTCTTAGACATATTTTACTTATAGCCTCATAGGGAAATCTAAAGTTAGTAGATATAAAATTATCAGTAAGTGATACAAATTCTAATACTAATAACAGCCAAATTAACCTTGTGAAGGTAGCACTAAGAGCAGCTAGAAAAGGGAAGTTAGTTATAAAGGAAATAAAAAAGGGTACTAAATACAAAGCAGAAATTGTTAAAAACAATAATAGTGTAATGAACATTACACTATTAAATGAGTGAATTTAAATGAAGAATAAAAGGCTAGATATGCTCTAATCGAGATTTTTTTCAAATACAATAGTGTTTCAATCTGGTAATAATATAGGCTCAAAGAAGTGAAAAATCAAGAAACACTTAACGAAAATAACCAGTTAGCAAATTTAATGCTCAAGTCCAATTACCATATTCAAAAAATATCAAAAACCAGTGATTTATTTTAAAATCTTACTACAGTAACAAACACTCCTCTGAAATTTAAGGTATCTGAAAACAAATAATTGAACTCTGGGACAAAAACCTGTTTAGAATCTACGAACTTCCCACTAGAAAATACAAGCATACTGTTATTGGACAACATAAGACATGACATGATAAGCTTTATGTTTTAAGACCACACTAAAATAATTTATCCAAATGACAAAGATCTTAATCTAAAAGATGGTAAATAAATCATTATCATTATGAAATCTGGTTTTATGTGCTCTATCAAACACCTGGAGAATTTTTTTTTGCTTTATAAGGTCATATTAGGAGAGTGAAATGATTCTTGAAAGTGATGAAATTTTGATAGTATGAATTAGTAGAAAAATGCTCTATTATAAAATAGCATTATGCTACCTCTATTTAAAATTTTTTTTACTAACAATTGTGGACATTTTAAATGACACTCATTTATGTATGCTTTTAATGAATTAGTGTGTACTAATCAGTTCTTAATGAACTCTTCCCTACCCCAGTGTGAAATTACTAAACTTGGAGATTTACACATTTTACTGTCGGCCTTGATATTAGTCACTGTAGAGATGCTAAAGAATTTTGTCAAAATAAATGATCCATTGACCCTTTAAATTATCTTTAAAGCATTTTACCTTTAATGTAGTGTGATCCTGGATTACAGATTTAAAACATGTCTCTGAAAAATACCTTACTCACAAGGAAGTAATCTTCAGTGTGTTCAAAGACTATTTGCATCAGAATCATGTAGGTAGTTGGGCAATGGTTCTCAAACTAGGATGAATAAGACTCACCTGTAGGGCTTTGTTTAAACACAACTGCTAGCCTCTACTTCTAGAGTTTCTGATTTAGTAGTCTGGGGTGGGGCCTAAGGGAGGTTGCATTTTTAACAAATTCCCAAGGGATGCTGACTCTGTGTTTTGGGACCACACTTTGACAACCACTGCCATAGGGTATTTCCGTAAGAATGCATACTCCTGGGCCCCGTGCTAAAATCAGAACTTCTGGGGTTGGGGTTTTTAGGTCTGCATTTTAACAAGCTTGACGACAAGAATATGAGAACCACAATTTAAGAATCATGGTGACAATTTGGCTGGTTAATTTAATTTGACTATCACTGGCCAATGTATCAGATGTCACACATCATAGAAGTGAAAATGGAAATAATGTTAAATGACTAACCCCAAGCTTGACATGGTACAAATGAATACACAAGTTTTGAGTATAAATCCTAGCTCTGCTACATACTAGGCTTGTGACAGTGGAAAAGTTACTTTAATTCTTTGAGCCTCAGTTTCCTCATCTATAACATGGGAATAATACCCAATTTGTGAGGATTAACACAAATGTACATGGAGGATGTACACGGAGTATCTAAAAGCACAGTACCTGGCATATATACAGTACGCACTAGATAAATACTAGCTATTACTTATTATTATAAGAAATGTGTAAAATATTTCCTTCAGTATCTCATTTGATCAAAGCAGATTTTTCATTCATTTAAATGAAATATTTACACTCCAAGGTAACAGAGTGATAATGAAACCTTATAGTTATTGCTCCCTATTCTGGGCCAGTCAATATTCTAAGAGCCTTACATATATTAACTTATTTAATCCTCATAAAAATCCTGTGAGGTAGGTAGTATTATTAACCCTAATTTACAGATGAGAAAATTGAGACACAGAGAGATTAAGCAAATTGCTCAAGATTCAAAAATACTAAATGATGGTGCAAGAATTTAAACCCAGGCAGTTTGACTCCAGAGTCCAGGATTCGTTACAACATTAATTTCCTATGAGTAAATTTTAAGGTTTTTGGATGTTTATGATAAACCATTTATATTTCTAGTAAAGAAAAGTAGCATACATGGACCACAAATAAATTCATGTCCCCACCATGGTGAAGAGTTATTCAAAGGATGAATGCCTTAAATTTCTGGCAGATAATACCAACATGAAAACAACGAAAAACAATTTAATAGGTAAAATTGGTGTGTGTGTCTTCACTATGTGGACAGAGTAATCCATAATTAGCCACTGAAATGAATATCCTCTCAAATATACAATCCAAAGAGGTCATAATTTTGACATGTTTTGGCACAAATATAAATTATTCAGCTAAACAGCAGAGTCAGTGGTGATAAACATAAGAAAATGTAGATCATTTAACATTAAAAATAATCTTACAGAAAGTCTGTAAAATATTCTATGATACACTCAGTTGCTAAAGACAACAAAAATTAAACATTTTCTTTCCTTCCAGAAACTCTTTAAACAGGGAGTTGTTAAAATTAGAATGAAACATTTGTGAATGTGTTTTTGACGTCAGTCTCGAATGGGTATTCCTGCTTTGTTTGAATTATCCACTGGTAAAACAGTTATCCCAAAATAGTAAGTCAGGATCAAACTTCAGGCTATTATATATAAATTATTTGGACTTTTAATTATGACATTTTACTTTGTTTAAGCACTCTACATTTTCTAATGTTTTTAATTAACTCTGGTCAAAATCTTGCATTCAAAGTATTTTACTAGCGTAACTAATAGCCACCTCAGATCCTAAAAATGAATCTTAAAACTCGGTTTTAAACAAGGTATGAAAGGCACAAACAAGTTCAAACAAGGTATGAAAGGCACAAACAAGTTCTCATCTCTCAACAAGATGAGAATGAAAGGAACTATAATTATGTAGTTGGAAAGGGTTTTAAATCGTCAATTAAAAGTGTTATTTAGTAATTCCTGAGAGTGGCACTGATATAAGAAAAGCATCCCCAAACAGCATTAAAGTTACTATTTATTAGTTACCCATAATTAACAATGGGTAAATTTGGGAACAAAATATTTTTAAATGCATGTTTACAGAATGCTATTAATGCTTTGAGTAAATAAATATTAATAGTGGAGAATGGTATTCAAGAGTGGTTAAACACATTTAGAAAAGAGACAATAGGGACTCAGTAAAAGATTAACTACTAATTAGAACCAAGTATACAATATAGTCAAGGCCCATGATAATTTCAAAATGTGGTTTTATTAATGCACTTTAGGAAAAGTGCCATTTTTATTTTACCTTCTTCTGGAAGAAATACTGCCAATTATAAAGAATCACAGCAAAATTTTCATTAGACAAAAACTGTGTGTTCATTTATATCAGACTGCAAATATAAACTCATTTCTTGAGTTTATAAACAACATTGAGCAACAATAATTCCTTTAAAAATTTTAAGGCAGATCTGTTTAGCATCATGTGTGTGTTATTAACATGGTGCAGTGTAGTTTTAGCAAATTTAACTGTTTCTCAGTGACAATAATACACATGGTCAGGAACAGGCAACAAAATTTCTAGTTCCTCTACCTGGTCACCATTTTAAAAACACAAGTTCTTCATATTATATATTTATAAATTAATGTATCAAAGAAACATTTAAGCAGACTTCACAGCTCATTTAAAGCTTCACTTTACAGTCATTCGTATGAAAGATTTCTATATGGAATGTTCACTTAGAAAGAATTCCTCACTGGGATTCCAGTGTTCTATGTCAGAAATGCAGAAGTCCTTGTTCAGTGCAATGCTAGACATTTTACCTCTGTTCATTCATGTTTTCCTTTCAGGGGTTTCCTAATTTTACTTTTGGATCTTCATTTCTGTTTGCTTGACTTATTTCCTTTAGTATATTCTCAGGTAAGGCGGGTTGATATCTGTACAAATAACCATATGGACGAAGATGATAAACGAGGTATTCTAACTCATACATAGTTGTAGAATCAACATAGTGAAAAGAAACTGCAAGATCAGAACAGCAACCAGGACCCTAAAAAAGTAGTGGAAACAGGCATTGTTAATAATAAACAGTGCATTGTTTTATTTATTGTAACAGAATTCATTGTACATTATCTGTGGGGTACAGAGTTCAATATCAATACCCATGTGCAATATGTGATACTCAAATAAGGATAATTAATATATTCAACATCACACAATGTAATTGTTTTTCATGGTCCTTTACCAGTTCCTCCCTTATCCCCACCCCCCCTTCCCACCTCTGGTAACCTCAGTTCTACTCTCTCCTTCTGAAAGTTTAACGTATTATTGTGATTGTTGTATCTTTCTTTTTTAAAATTTATTTATTTTTTAGCTTCCAAACAGTGCACTATTAACACACAATATTCACATACTTATAAAGGACGCACTAATTTAAAAGAATTCAAGAATTAAAGCTGGTAAGGTAAAGCAGAGGAACCTAATTTATTATACCTGTGGAAGAAAACAGCAGTTCTCCAGAGTTTCTAATGATTTAAAACCAAACACGAAATTGTGGAAGTATTTCTAACTGAAACAATATTCTCTCACACTCCTCATTGTTTTAGCAGATAATACTCTTGAGACTTCTTCAAATGAAAGGGACAGCTACACAAAGGATAAGGCTCTATTTCTCCAACTTTTGCTTTATCTCCCTAATTTTCTCACTGTAATTTTTCTCTTGGCTCAGCGTAAGATTTCTCGGAGCATGCAGTGACTACAAAGCCTTGCCTACTATGTGTCTACAACCTAATACTTCATCTAAATAAAAACCCAAACAATATAATATTAAAGAGAGAAAACGCTCATGCCAGACCTGGGTTTGAATCCAAATTTTGCCTACTAGTATACGACCATGGGCGAGTTATTTAATTTCTGTAAGCTTCAATTTCCCCATCTGCAAAAGGTGATTACTTAAAAGGATATAATGTGTACAAAATGCTTGGGACTATGCTTTGCTTATAATAAATGCTCAATGTCAGCTACTATTGACAAAATAATCACATTCAGGTGGCCCCCAGGTAAATCAGTCAGCTTTAAACCTTTGTTCAGTAATATCATTCTCACAGACTCTTAATACGAATCTCATGGGGTTGGTGAGAGTACAGGTTTAGAAGAAAACAAAAAAGAAAAATGGTTAGACTGGTCCCAGAATTAAATAGTCATGAGGTCAATCTAGGATCAGAATTGGTGTCTGAAGAATATTTCATCCAGGCAGCTCCAACAAAACTTCTGACTCTACCTGATGTCTTTGCAAGGACCAAGGGAGACAATCTGGCAAGTTCCCAGAAAAGATTCATATTGGCCTATTACAATGAACAGTTAATTCACGTTTGGAAGTATCTATAGTGTAGTAAAAATTATCAAGACATTTTCTCTGCCCTTTGCTCTGAACTTTCCTTTGAAACAAACACTGGATATGTGGAATTCTTGGACAACCATATAGACTCTAGAAAACTATCTAGTGCCTACTCTTTATACCTTTAGGAAACATCAGAAAAGAAATAAATAATGAAAAACAACCAGATAAGTCAATTTGTGATTATCTAAACCAGCTCTGTCCAACGAATATGTGAGTCACATAGTATAGTTTAAAATTTTCTAGTAGCCACATTAAAACAAGTAAAAAGAAATAGGTGAAATTAATTTGAATATATAGGTAGAGCATCCCAAATGAAAAAAACCTGAAATCTGAAATGCTTCAAAATCTGAAATACTTCAAAATCTGAAACTTTCTGAGAACCAACATGCTCATGGAAGTATTTCAGATTCTGGGATTTGGGATGTTCAACCAGTATAAGGCAAATATTCCAAAATCTGAAACATTTCTGGTCCCAAGCATTTCAAATAAGGGATACGCAACCTATCTTTTATTTAACTAAAAAAGAAATCCATCATATTGTTTCAACATGCAATAAATATTTTAAAAATTATTAATGAAATCATTATTTGTCCTTAAAACCAGGTGTGAACAAAATAAATATATTTATAGCACATCTCAAATTAGACTAGCCACACTGAAAGTGCTCAACAGCCACACGTGGTTAGTGGCTACTGTACTGGTCAATGCACATTAAGCTAAAAGACTAGACCAGTAGCCGTTAATTTTAAATTGCTGATCCTCTTTGAAAGCAATTTTTCTATGATTGTGAAATATTGTAATATTTGTGATAAGGTTTACTGCATTAATTATGTTAGTCTATTTTTTTTTTTTTACTGGATGGCCAGGATACTATTATTAAGCATTATAAGCAATAAGTGACAATAAAAGATAATAGCTACATTAGAAAAACTTCCTTGCAGATGATTACATTTACCCCCAAAACTCAAGTATCAAGTGAAAAATAAAAAATACAGTAAAAGAGCCAGATTTTAAAGATGCTTTTAAAAAAAGTTTTCATATATACTAGTTAAAAAGATAAGTTTTTTAAAAAAAAGCTGAAGTAGAATAGTAACAAAAATATTAAATACCTACAGATATACATAAGATATAAAAATCTGAGAAAAACTATAAAACTTTACTAAAGAAACCTAAAAGACAACTTAAAAAAAATCCTGGGCAAAGATGTCATTGTCCTTAAACTGACAAGTTTATGTGCATGGATAAAGACAGGAGAGTTGCCAAAACACTCTGAAAGAGAGAGAGAGAGAGAGAGAGAGAGAGAGAGAGAGAGAGAGAGAATAAAAGGAGAGTAATACATACTCTTAGATTAATAACTTAGAAATATTGTGAAACTACAAGGTTCAAAACAATATGGTGCTGGACCAAAACCAAGCAGAACAGCACACAGCTAAAACCCCAGATATAGATCCTATTATAAGAAATATTATAGTGTATGATAAAGGAAGTATTTTAAATCAGTAATGAAAGTAAGACTCAGTTAAAAATGGTACTGAAACAATCAGTTAACCATTTGGAAAAATCAGGAGCTATCCACCTCAACCATGTACTATGTCTCAGATAGATGAGTTAATGTAAATGAAACAATAAAATAAATCATATTTGACTATTTCTGACCTTTAAAAAAGGTAATTTCACATGTAGAGTGATCTCTATATCTATATATGAATAATTACACATCTATTTTAAATCCACTGTATTAAGACTGATTGTAAATTCTGTGGTGAAAAGTCTATTACTAAAAGACTTCTAAGGAAGTAAGAAGGTTGTGTGGGAAGGAAACTGCATGAAGAGTCGGTTCTAAACAAGCAACTTAAGAACATAACTCTTTGATGAAATAGAATACTCTATACCCTAACGTTCTAGATAAAATTTTTCTATATTGTATTTTTAGTGACTATAGAGAAAAAGTGTATGTATGAGATTTCAAATGGCTTTGGAAATACTAACTCACTTAAGGAGAAGAAAAGTTATTAAATGAAAAGTGAATAAGAATACAATTCTGGTTGTACATTGGGTTTATATAGAACCTCTTGATGGAGAATAGGCAATGTTAGAAGGTGGGGTCAATTTTGGAACCTCAAATTCTGTTTTATAGTCTTCAACATAATTAAATAAATTTTGCAGGAAGAACAAATTTTGCCATCCATTTAAAAAACCTCTACAATTTAAATAAAAGATGCACTACGGAAATATAAGGGTGCTTCAAAAAGTTTGTGGAAAAATAAAATTAAAAGATAATATGAATCCTTCCATGAAGTTTTTGAAGTACCCTTATATTTATTTTGTTCACATAAAGCATGTTGTTAGGTGTACCCTATTCGTAAGAAGGAATTGTGGGCAGTAGTCTTAAAAATAAGGAAGAATACTGGTTATAAAATAATGACAAGTACGAAGTCCCTTTGTTATTTTATGTGTATACAATATCAGAAATGCTTAGTAAAACTATATTCATTTGGGTGTACTTGTTACATGCTTTGTAATGTTCTTCAGTTTGGGTATATTTTAATATGGGAAGAGGTGCAGAATTAAGAAAGAAAAGGTCAAATCATCTTGAAATGCTCAGAATATATTAAAAGTTTACATCAAGAAAGCATCCAAAGTAGTACCTCACTAAAACAAAAGAAAAATAGACTATCAAAAGGCAGTTTTATATTCTAAGGTATTATTGCAACTACAATAGCAATGAAAGCCAGTCTAAGGTTTTAAACAGTCTCACCACATAGCACTGAAATTAAAAATGTTCATTTATTAAAGTAGAATTTTACCCCAACAAGAGAATAATTATTCTAACATATCCTCCCCACCCCTTCTTTTTGCACATATTTCCCATTAATCATAGAGAGAAGCTCATGAGCTGTATAATGGAAATAACAAGAGCTTTCAGAATCAGAATGGTTTGCAACACTGCCTAGATTACTACCAGGATAGGCAAGTTATTTTAATTTTCTGAGCCTAAGTTTTGTCACCTATTAAATGCAGAATTACTGTAAGGATTAGCTATCATGTTTTTGAAAGTAGCAAGAACACACTGGTGGTTGGTAGCAGAACAGTAGAGATTTCCTTCAAAGTTGCCTTTTAAAGCTAATTATACAAAGCTTGGGTCAAATGTAATAGGCCAGGGTCTTTTAACCTCAGCACTACTGACATTTTGGGCCAGATAATTCTTTTTTGTGGGGACTGTCCTGTGCATTGTGGAATGTTTAGCATCCAGTGGATTTATAATCTTGTGGGTTTCTACCCATTAGATTCCAGTATAACCTCCCAGCTGTAACAACCAAAAATGTCTCCAGATTTGCTGAATGTCCCTTGAGGGGCAATATTACCCCTGGTTGAGAACCACTATTCTTGATGATGATTTGAAAGCAATAGCTTGTGAAGAACAGAGTATTAGCATGAAGTGTATTATTTATATGTTAAGAGTCAGAGAAAAGAAGACAGAGAACTAGTGACTTGCCTAAAGGCATTAATAATCAATAATAGAATTGATTCTAAAAGCTAGATTTCATGATTTCTGGTCTCATTCAGTTATTCACTGCAGCAATGATTATAATACTGAAAAACTAGGAAAAACTTACTAAATACGTATCAGGAGAATGAATATTATAGTATATTCATATATTAGATTATTACACAGCACTTTAAATTAATGAAACAGATACATATATATTAATGTTGATAAATCTCAATGTGTGAGAAGAGCAAATTATAGAAAGATGTATATGGTATAATTCCATTTATTTAAAAACATGCAAAACAGTACTATGTATTATTTGGATACACAAACATGTAAGAAGAATATAAGAACATGCATGGTAATGAGTAATATTAAATTCATGATAGTTGTTAATTCTGGGGAAAGAGGTAAGGGAAATGAACTGGGGAGGACACATAGACCTCAACTGCATGACATTTTTCTTTCTTTCAAAAAATCTAAAGCAAATGTGGCAAAAGAGTGATATTTGGTAAAGCTGGGTAGTAGATACAAGGTATCATATTATTCTCAAATATCTGTACACCTGAAATATTTCATAAAATAATGTAGTTTAGATAAAATTCTCAAGAATGTAAGCTAAGGTTTCAAATGAGAGCCAAGGCTTATTAAATGCTTGCTGTGAGAGAGGCTGTACTACACTGCAATTACAACTAAATGAGACAGGTAGACCACGTCCATTTCACAAATGAGGAAACTGAGACTCAGAAGTTAGACAAAGTTGGTTCATCCAAGGTCATTCAACTGTTAAAGTGGGAGGATTTAAACTTAGGTCTTTCTGAACCTCAAAATCTTTTCATGTGTTGTTCCTGATGACTAGAAGGCTTTTTATCCAGATCTTCGCAGAGCTTGCTAACATCACTCAGGTTTCTTTCAGAAGTCACCCCTTAGAGAGGCCTTCCTTAATTACTTAAACCAGAGTATCACACCCCACTGAGTAACTCTCCACCCACTTACTTGCCTTTTTCTTCAGGGTACTTCCTAAAATCATAATATCTTTATTAGTCTGCCTGTTTATTGTTATCTCATCCAGAATGTAAGGTTCATGAGAACTGGAACTTGGCTGTATTTACTTCTACATTCTCAGTGCCTGGCATATAGTAGAACCAATAGATATCTGTTGAATGACTATTGCTGATGTCCCTGTTCTCATCTACTTTGTTATACTGCCACTCTATATAAAAAGACTAAGGGAGAGTCCTAGTTTGGTACTAAAGAAACATATACATATTTGCTAGTTTTTAAAAAAAATCAACAAAAGTCAGTCGGTCCAAGTAATAAAATTTCTAAACTTACCTCTACAGGAGGATAATAATTATAATTCCAGTACCAAAAGGTTCTGGGTAGATAACCTTTGATTAAATGGTGTTCTGGTACAATTGATTAAATGGTTTTCTGGTACAGAGGGATGAAAAGTTTCTTTTCCAGTGGTATCTCTGGAATCTCCTGCTTCTACATTTATGATTTCCATGCATCTCCCCAGTGCTAAGTCTTCGATGGAGGAACTGTGTGTACATTTTTCTGTTTTAAATGCATCAACAAATCTCCTCAAGGCTTCTTTGCTTAGTACATATCCTGCTCCTCCACTCATGTAGCCCTGCTTTACATAGGGCTTGAATCTTCTCCCAAAGTAAATGGGTTCTTCAGGGTTATATTTTGAAAGAAGCCATCTTAAATTGTCTAATATGACATATGTGTCATCATCTGCTTTCATAAACCAATCAGCATCTTCTAAATAATGGTCATGAACATACTGGAAAGCTTTAATTGTCTTCCAATATAGTTGATCTCTGCCTTCTTTGGTTTTTAATCCCACAGTAGGGAAGTCTTTATTTTCTTCTGAACTCATGAACAACACTTTATTACAACGCTGGGCCCATGTAGCTTTGACGTGTTTGGCTTTTTTCTCTAGATTTTGAGGGCCTGTCATAACCCAGCATAGAATTCTAACTTTCTGATAGAGGTTCTCAGCGATGTTTGTGTTCTCGTCTATTAAACAAACATTTTAAAAAGTTATATTTATATAAATTCAAGTAAATTATATTAAAGAAAGCATTTTCTTAAATAGTTTTAAAGATCCTCCTTCTATTTACACATCTATCATTAGTGATAAAGCTGAAAGAAAGCAAAACTCAACCTAATGTGAGTCAACATTCTGATTTATTGGTTTCATGTCAATCTTATCCAACAGGTCACTGGAGCTAACAAGAATTGCCAGTATGACCAAAATTCTTACTACCTGAACTGTGTTTCACTGATCAAAAGCACCAGCATCACCTGGGAGTCGACAGAAATGGAGAATCTCAGGCCCCAACCCAGACCTACTGAATCATAATCTGCATTTTAACAAGTTCTCCTAATGATCCATTTGCACATTAAGTACTACCTTAAATAGTCTCTGGCAACTCATACTACAAAGAGCTTCAGTTGGTTTTCAAGGGAACACTGACAGTAATTTCTTACTGCTCTCAATGAGCTTCTGAAAGGCCATGTTACTGAAGTGGCAGTTGATTTCTGAAGCTCAGAAGAGTCCACTGTTATGAATTTCTACGAGTACCCTGAGGTGGCATCAAAAGCTTTCATGACTACCCCAGTATGAAGCACAGGAGTAAATGCAGGGTTGCGATTACTTCTGATAGTAACATATCTCCCTGCAAAATGCAAATCCACCAGTCAGAAACAGAACAATAGACAGAGATGGGATTTCCAAGACTGTATAGAGCAGTGTTTTTCAAACTACTGATCTGCAAAGAAATAAGAAGCTTATGCTGGGACATAAAGCAACTTATTACTTTTTCATCAAGGAAGGCTTACTACCAAAAAAAAAAAAAAAAAAAAAAGGTAAAAAAGTCCATTTAACTAAGCAGTGAGCTTAACCTGGTTCAAGCTCCTTATCTGGGTGCAGACAAACAATGCATAGGCTGACAGACCAGTACCACATTTTGAGTAGCACTGGTCTAGAGGAAGAGCCATGAGATTCTAGACCAGTTCTTCTCAAACTATGTGTCATGAAGGACCAATTTTTGTTTCTGATAATTAGAGGCCTATACTTTTGTAGAAAAATAAATTACTAGAATAATAAGACTAAAAGAAAACATAAAACACTAGCCCTAAGTTTTTATTTTTAGATTCACACAAAATTACTCTGGCAAATTACAATAAAAGTTTCTAACTGCTTACTCCCAATTTCAAGACTTATAAAGTTGTGGACCAGCACAAGTCTGTAAACCACACTTTTGAGTAGCAATGCTCAAGGCAGTATACTAAGCAAGCATACCCTTCAGGTGAAGGTCAGAGAGTGAATTACAAAAGCTCAGTCCTGTGAAAAATCAGTAATAGAGGTATATAATTAGTACTCCTTATCCACGGGTTCCACATCCACAGATTCAACCAACCATGGATATAGAATATTGGGGGAAAAAACTGCATATGCAACTGAACGTGCACAGTTTTTTCTTGTTATTATTCCCAAAATATAGTATAACAACTATGTACATAGCATTTACATTGTATTAGGTATTATAATTTAAAGTATATGGGAGGATGCACATAGGTGATATGCAAATACTATGCCATTTTAATCATGTACTTGAACAACTGTGGTTTTTGGTCTCTTCAGGGGTCCTGGAACCAATATCTGCAGATACTGAAGGACATCTGTAATTTGCTAGTTAACTGAGAAGAAACAGAAGGAAAGGCTGGGTGGGACATGAAAACATTCTCAGGCTACTCTGAATATCAAAATTCGCAGTCCAAAAGGACAAATGCAACAAAATCACCCTATTTTCAGTCAGGAAGCATTCACAGTTCATATACATGAAGAGCCCAATATCTTAGCTATTACAGATATACCAAACCCTGAATGGACAGAAAAAAATGGTGGATGTATGAATCCCTAATCTGTTTCACTTAGGACAAGACAGCTTTCTTGCCACTACTGGGATATGGTAGATGCTCTCATTCTTTCAATTACTCGTTCATTAATTACTTTGTACCAGGCTGTGCTGGCACAAGAGATGAAAAGATGAATAGGACACATTTCCTACCACAGAGGAATTCACAGTCTAATAGGGAAGTCTTAACATGCAAACCAGTAATTGCTACATACTAAGAGATGCTATAATAGAGGTTTGTACAAAGGGTTTAATGTGCTGAGGGAAAACAAAATAGCAGCTGATAAATCCTACAGAGCAGTGACTTAGGGACTTGAGTAGAACAGAGAAGAAAAGAGATAACGAAATACTAGGAAAAATCAGAGAAGAGATGATGCAGAAAATAGGTCTTTACATGAACAGAAGCTCACCAAAAGAAAGGACGAAAAGGCATGGTAAAGTTTGGTTGAGTACAGGCAACAAGAATATAGCTGAAGGCCTGAATTAGGGGAAATGCACTGTGGGTTGAGAGAAAATGGTATAGAAGTAGAACTGTTAGAATTTAGTGACAAATGGAATTGATTGATGTGTGAAGGAAAGCAGCTACCATGATTTCACAGTTTCTGGCTTAGGCAGATGATAATGAGCTATATAAAATAAGGAATATAGGAGGAAGAACAAGTTTTAGGCGTAGATAGGAAGAGAAAAATTCAATTTACACATGTTGAGTCTAAGAGGAATAGAAAGACTTTTAGCACACCCTGTATTTTGTGGGCCACTGAGCAGGACAAGTATGTATATAACGTATGTGCCTATAGTAAGACCTCATATGGCATACTAGCAGTAGGAAAGCCTGGTTCCAGCTGATCATCTGAAGACATGAAGCTATGCTACAGAGCAAGTGCACAGTGACCAAACTGCTCTATGGTAAGAATACATAGCACCTGCTCAGGGCTAAATATTATTATTCACATAACATGACACAATTTGTAACTATGCATGTGCTTGCTAGTAGATAAAACTCAACCAGGCTTTGATACCTCACAGAGGTAGAGAAGTAATTTACTATGAAAAGGATAAGAAAAACAACTCTTAATGGAGGACTCTCTGCATCTTAGAATTCCAATTGTTTTCAAGATGCTTGTATTCTTTTCTGTCTGATAACTCACAATTTGCAGAGATCTTGGCATTGTGTTAATATATTCTCAGTTTTTGTAACTGTGCTGGAGATAAAGACAGCCAGGAATAGATGGAAATGAAAATTGTGAGGGTTGATGACATTACACAAAGAGAGAGCTAAAAGGACAAAAACTTGGAGAAAACAACATTTAAGGAGTGTATGGAGGACTCAACTGAGAAAATCTGATTAGAGATAGAAGGCCAGGAGAAAATGAAGTCATTATAACATATCCTTAGTTTTTTTAAATTCCTTAGATCTTTATGACTCTCAAAAGGAGAAAAAATTAGTTACATTAACTACTGATAAGAATATAAATTGAGATTTATATATACCTCTTGAGTTTCTCTAGGAAAACAAGACTACTACGAAAACAAGACTAAGCGAAAACTATGACCAAACAAGACAACAGCAAAAACCGAAGACACAGATATAAACTGCGATAAAACTGAACCTGAACAAAAATTTTCAGAAACAAATCTAATCTGAAAAGTTAAACCTTTTCCCAAATCAGTTTCTGAACTGTTTCTACTTAAACTCAAAATTAATAACTTAGTCCCTAAATAAACATGGGTTTTAGCAATTCACTTCTCCTGAGGTAAACTGAGAATTATTATTATTTAATATCTAGAATACAGAACTCATTTGCAGATACAGACAGTAATATAACAAAATTCATATAACTTTTCCAATTCTCTCTCAACACTTAGACTGAAATACTGCTTATGTTTATTCCTTAATAAAGTAAACCATACCTTTATGTTGGCTAGAATCTGCATTGAAGTTCATTTGTCCTTCTAGATGATTCTGTCCATCATCATCAGAATGCCTAGCATGAGGATCATTATGAAGAATATTAGGCTGCGTGTCACCCTGTTCTCCCAACAAAATACTAAATAGCTGAGAACATAAAAAAAATCCTATTGCTGATCCACAGAGGAAGATTAAAAAATTCAGCCAAGACTTAGAGGCCATTTCCCGGAAGTGTATTTCTGTAAGAAAAAAATTAGCAGGATGTTATATAATTATAAAGCAATATACATATGAAGAGTACAAAGTCTGATAACGTTTGGCTATAATGAAAAGTTAATTCCTTCCACATAGGAGACATTTCTAAAAGCGTTTAACTTTTGATTATGTTTCCCTCTTTATCTGCTGCTAAACCAGCACGTTATGGACAATTCATTAGAATAGATGAGTAGTAAGTAGGATAATTACTGTTCAGGTGGAGCATGGGTAAATATGTAAGTATTTGCACACAGAATTTCCTATTCTTCCCATAATGATCTTCCATGGACCCAAGCCTGCTTGCCATGTTCATTTTCTTTCTTTCCTGTCAACCCTGAATACATAAGTCTGCTTTTCTCTCTTTTGGTAGCAATCACCACCTACTCTATTTTCCAACACAGGGTTAGCAAACTTTCTGTAAAGGACTATAAATAAAATACTCCAGGCTTTGTGGGCCACATATGGTTTCTGTTGCACCTTCATCATCATCATCACCTTTTTAAACAATCCTTTAAAAATGTAAAAACTATTCTTAGGTTGTGGAGGGCTAGGGTCAGCACAGTTTTTTGATCCATGAGCCAAAACTGGCCTGCCACGTTTTTGTAAATAAAGTTTTATTTGAATGTACCCATGCCCATTCATTTATGTATTGATTATGGCTGCTTTCACACTATAACAGCAGAATTGAGTAGGTGCAACAGAGACAATGTGTCCCACAACGCCTTACCTGGCCTTTTATAGAAGTTTGCTGACCGTTGCTCTAATACCCCAGCTTCACTGAAGTGTTGGATGTGGCCTCCCCCTGCTCACTGCCTTTCACTGTTGTCTTACTGGACTGCAGGATTCTGGATAGCATTTAATTATCACCAGGATTAAGCAGGGTGCCTGGGACACTGGCTGTTTAACAAACGCCTACTGAACTGCCTCACAACCAATCATGCAGACCCTTTTAAATAATTTAGTAATAATTAGTAAAGTTATAAATTCCTATTAAATTCCTGATAAGGTGGCCCTAAGTCTGTAGTTTCCAATTCCCCAATTTAAAAAATGAGTTTGCTAAGCGTCTACCATATGCAAGGTGCTGTCCACATGTTACTTCATTTTAAATAAAATTTAATTTCAATTTCATTTTTCATTCTCACTATGCCAATTCTGAAGATGAGAAAACAGAAAATTTAAATTTAAAAAATTTAACAGGAAACACACAGGGAGATGCAATCAAGAAGAAACACAATTCAAAACCAGGTCTGCCTGCTTAAAAAGCCAGTGCTCTTTCCATTACATTTTTCAAACTCTTCACCCAATCACCACTAACAGTAGAGGACAATGAACATGTGTAGTGAAGGTAGGGGTCTGAGAGATATGTGCCCCCAAATCAAAACTACTTTGAAATATTTTGCAAAAACAAAACACACAAATCAACAATTACCACTACAACAATAACAAAAATCAAACAAGTTTACACAGTTATATTTCCTGAATGGCTGATTAGGTTCTTTTAGACCAACTATCTGAAGACAATCAGAAAAAGTGAACAAAATGTAAAAAGAAAATATGTTTGAAGACAGTGGTAAGATATCAAGGCAGTGAGAATTAGTGGGGCCAAGATCTGGAATAAGAGAGAATTCAAGAGAGATGGACTGGACATCTGTCACAGATCTACTCCTCAAGACAGTTATTGATTCTGAAAGAAAATAGTAGCTGGGAGTCAATGAAGCTAAGCAAAAATCAAAGTTCAAAGTCTGCCTAGAAGAGATCCTGAAAAACACCCAGGATTTTATAAAGGACCCTGTAAGTCTACAATCTAGGAATAAGAGTGAAACAAAAATAGACCAAACTTTATAAGGACTAAGTCTTGGTTGAAAGCATTTCAGACACTGACTGGATGTTTAGGATGATCTGCACTAGCCTAACTACAAAAATATTCTGAAGAAATATAAAATAAAGAACCTCAAATTATCACCATAATTTTTGTGTGGTGATACACAATGTTCAACACAATAAAAAATAACCAAGCATCAAAATAAGTGTGATTGGAATAGAGAAAAAAGGAGACAATAGAAACAGAGCCAGAGGAGTCTCAGATAACATATTTTCCTGTCACTAGCTTTGAAATTACTGTTAATAACTACTGCTAATTTTTTAAGATAGTGAAAAAATTTGTAATATTATGTCTCTATTTTTAAATTTCATTAATTTCTGCTCATTTTATTCATATGATCTCTGCTGTTTATTATTTATAAAGAGCAGAAATCAATGAAATTTAAATCCTCCTCCTTGCTTAGGGTTTCTTTTGCTCTTTTTCTTGATACTTTATTAAGTATTAGTAAATAGAATTCAGCAATATAAAAGAAGAATTATGACCAAGTGGGTTTTATTCCAAAGATGCACGGCTGGTTCAATATTCAAAAACAACAGCTGCCGTGGATTGAATATCCCCCACCCAAAACTCACTGAAACTTAATCTCCATTGTAACAGTGTTAAGAGGGTGGGGAATCCTATTATGGTAACTGAAAGGGGGATCTTTTAAGAGGTGATTAGATTGTGAGGACTGTAGCCTTGCAAATGGATTAATCCATTGATTGTTTAATGGGTGGTCATGGGCATGGTTCTGAGGGCTTTATAAGGACAGTGAGTGAGCAGGTTAGCTCTCTTGCTCAGCCATTCACCATATGACACCTGGCATCACTGTAGAGTCATCACCAAGAACAAGATTCTCTCCAGATGTGTTCCCTGGTCTTTGGACTTCCCAGCCTTCAAAACTGTAAGAAATAAATTTTATTTCTTTATAAATTACTCAGTTTGAGGTATTCTGTTACAAGCAACAGACACATACTAATAAAACAGTTAACATTTTACTTAATGGTGCAAGACTAAATGCTTTCCCCCTAAGATCAGGAACGAGGGAAGAATGCCCACTCTCAACACTCTTATTCAACATAGTAGGAAGTTCTAGCCAGTACGATAAACAAAAGATAAAAAGTAAAATAAATAAAAAGAAAGAAATGAAAGGCATACAGATTGAATAGAAAAAACAAAACTACCCCTATTTGCAGATTTGTAGATAATGACCGTCTATGAAGAAAATCCCAAGGATTCTATGAAAAAAATTCCTAGAATGAATGAATTCAGCAAGGTTGCAGGATACAAGATAAATGTACCCAAATCAATAGTTATTTCCATATACTAACAATGAACATGTGGACACTAATGTCAGTCAAGTGATACAATACCATTTACAATCGCTCAGAAAAATGAATTACTTATGTGTAAAGCTAACAAACCATGTATGATAAAGGCTAACTAATGCTGATGAAAGAAATCAAGACCTAAACAAACAGAGAGACATACCATGTTCATAAATTTAAAAACTCAACACATTAAGATGCCAATTCTCCCCAAGTTGATACGCAGGTTTAGTCCATTTTCTATCAAAGTTCCAGTAAATTTTTTTTGTAGAAATAGACAAGATTATCCTAAAATTTAAATGTTAAGACAAAAGAACTAGAATAGCCATAACAACTTTGAAAAATAAGAAAAGCACTTGTGTCAAAGTGGTTTATTAGAAAGTATTCCCTGGAAAAACTTGCAGTAAAATAGGACAGGGGAGAGCAGGAAGCTAAGAAATGGTAATACACCAAGCAAGGGCCCACGGAAGGTAATTTCAGCTCAATCCATTAGGTAGCTCTGTAGACAATAAAGGTCATAACTCAGCAGTTCCCAATACAGCCAGTCATTGGTGAAGGGCTATCCTTAGGAAACAAACTTTCCAGATACTTCCACAGCATGTGAACTGGCAAGGAGACTCTGATATTGTGAGGGCTCTGATATTGAGAGAACCTTGAGAGCCAGATTTGGGAATGAACACTCGCCAGCAACCTGAGAGCAGGAAGAAAATACAGGCCTATGAACAGAGCATGCGCATCATCTTCTACAGTGATTTTAGAAAAGAGTAGGTTTGGATTAGCTCCTTGGAACTTCCAAAGGGTTGAGCAATAAATCACTCCTGGTAGATCATTCTACAGTTGAAGACCATTGTTGATTAGCCCCAATGATGTGTATAGAGATTTCAATTAGTTTTTTAGTACATACTCTAAATTATGAACAACCAGTTAAGAATCACCAGATATTTTAAGGAAAGCCTCTTGTAAGAAAGAAAAAGACCAGCATAGTCAACTTGGAAGAGACTATGCAATGAGATAAAAACTTAAAAACCAACAAAAACTACAACTAATATCCTGAGAGATAAAAGATACCATGTCATTGCATTCCATGAAATAAGAAGATATTAGTTTTTAAAAAAATCAGAGAAAAAGAACTCCTACAAATTAAAATACAAAAAATTAATAATCTCAATAGAATAGCTGTACTTTAGAAAAAGCTAAGGAAATCTTAAGTAAAAAAAAGCATTTATGAACAGTGTCTGCACATAACAAGCCTTTAAGCAACTGCTAAATAAAAGATTCATAGCAAAAAAACTAGAGTCAATAGAGTCTAGTCTATTGACTAGAGTCAATAGGGAAAATCATACAAACTAAGATATACCCAACCACTAAAAATTTTTTGAAGATTACATTTTAATATGGAGACATGGTTAGAATAAGTGAAAAAAATGCAAAATTTTATATACAATGTTATTCCAACTATGTGCTTTAAAAAAATAAAAAAGCTATCCTAAAAAAGAGTAGGGGAAAAAAAAAAAACCCAGAATGTTAACAAATGTTTTTAATTTCAGTGGCAGGATGAAGGCAGCTAAGGTTATTTTTCTTTCCTTATTTTTCCAAATAGAGTTTAGTTAGTACACATTACTTGAGCACCTGTCAAAAATTAATCTCAGGATCCCTTCAAATTCTTAATTAGTGAAGACCCCAAATAGCTTGTGTATGTGGGTTATACTTATTTATTAGATTTCTGTGAGAAATTAAAACTGAAAAAATTTTTAAGGCTTTATTTTTTAAAAGCAGTTTTAGGCTCACAACAAAATTGAGAGGAAGGTACAGAGATTTCCCATATATCTCCTGCCCCCAGACATGCATAGCTCCTCTATTATCAACATCCCTCACCACAGGCTACATTTGTTACAACTGATGAACTTACAAAGACATGCCATTATGACCCAAAGTCCAGAATTTACACTAGGGTTCACTCTTAGTGTGGTACATTCTATGATACAACTGTTTAATGACATGTATCTTTCATTACAGGATCATACTGAGTATTTTCAGTGCTCTAAAAAGCCCCTGTGCTTAAACTATTTATTTATTGATAATAGTAATGATAAACTTACTACCTATTAATACAAATAATGTATTTTAAGGAAAATAACCATTTCCTAAAAAAAAAAAAATGAGAAGTGGGCATTGCTTTAAATTTTTGTATATCACAGTATCTGGCTTAATAGAAAACAGCTGGATCTAGAATTCCATATCTCCTTCTGTAATCAATTTGTTCCAATATCATATATCATGTAGCCTCTAGAAAATCTGACTATACAATTGTAAGAGAATGAGCGAAAAATGCAAAAAAAACCCCTTGATGTTAGCATAAGTAGTTCTGACTTTATGGACCTCATGAAAGGATCTGAGAGGCCTCAGTTTCTCTGGACCACACTTTGAGAATTGCTGCATTATTCTGATCCCCAAATTTTTCCTCCAAAAATACTGAATAGTGGCTGGTAGCTTGCCAGATAATGAAATAAACAGGATGGAGGCATGAGAGTTCTCTGATTCTGGGTGTTTAGAATTCAAATTGAAACATGCTATATTCAACCTCCATTCCCCACACAAATGAAGGGTAATGTTTAAAGCAAGGAAGCAAAGTTTTTCCGTAGTTCAGTGCTCTTTCCATCTGGTTCAGGTACAAATCTCTTTAAGTTACTGGTAGGCATAACCAGGCTCGGAAATCCCAGTCTGAGTGTTAGCTACTAAGGAGTACCTGCAAAAGGAAATCTGTATGATACTTTTCCCTCCTCCATTTCTTCATTTTGATATGATAAAGCAGTATAACATACCACTAACATTGGGGATCATAGAAAACATAGAGGATGCAAAAAATATATGTGGAATCATGGAACAGTAAAATGAAGGCATTCTCATCTTTTGATCTTCTGAATCTGGAATTGGTAGGAACATTTTAAAAAACAGAATTAATCTGAGATTTAAACAATTTCAGTTGAAACTTGATTACAAGGTTTTATGTACTCTTTGGAAGCTCCTACCAACTGAACACCAATCCATGTGTCTAATACTGTACTAGGAGCTAAGGATAGTCATTGGCATATTTTCTCCTGTTTAGAGTGTCAATACCCAGACAGCAAAACACAGTACCTTGCCTCTCAGAGCTGCTCACTATGATGCTTTTCACAAAATAGTAGTACAATAGACACTTACTGGCTTAAAATGAGAGGGCAAAGCAACTGACCTTATTCACCTCCCCCACCCCCAAATGTGATATCTCCACACCTCTCTATTATAACTACTCTGTGATGACACTTTTCTTTCTCCATTCCTTCATCATTCTTCTCTTTGCCAAAAACTTCACAGAAGCTTCACATAACAGTCTTGTTTAAAAAAATAATTTCTAATGCCACAGGATCAAGTCCAACTGCTTAATTTGGTACACAAGATCTAGCTTTAGTTTACCTTCTTGCCCTCTTATTTCTGATGCTTCCTATCTCTAAAGCCTACATTCAGCTATTCTCTAAGTTTTCCATAGCATTTTATATAGATGACTTTGACCATTCTATTCTTTCTGCCTGGAGCGCCCTGCCCAATTTTGTCTACCAGACAGATGTGTAATTATCTGTTAAGGTTACCTTAGTTTCAGTACTTTCCCTATTCCCTAACCCCCATGGCCAAATTAACTACTCTCCCATCAAGTGTTTCCTTGTTCCTTAATTTACACGTATACTGATGCACTCATCATACTGCATTATAGTAAATATATGTATACTTCTCTACTACTAGACTATGAGCTCCCCCAAAACAGTAGCTATGACTCATTTATCTCCATATCTCCAGTACATAACACACTGCTTAGCTTGTAAAAGGCATCCACTTTTTTTTTTTTTGAGGGGGAGGATTACAGTTGAAATGATTTTTCCAAACAGATATGATGCTGCCTCATTTACTAAAACTGCTTCTATTGTATTTCAAATCATGCCTAAATCTCTAAAGTCATCAACAATTTTTTCAAAGCTTTTAAGTCCCATACTATCTTATTAAATAAAAATGAATAAAAATGAAATGAGTTATCACTGAATAATGTATATGCCCACATAATCATTAAGAAATTACTCCCCATGAAATCATATATGGCCTCATTATTTGAAGCTTTAAGTATACTTTTATTTTTTCTATTTTGGTGAATGTTTCTTTTTTTAAAAAATGTTTTGTTTTGTTTTTATTGGTTATGAATATTCATGGGGTACAAAGCAAATTGTCACCACTTGTGCCTAAGATGCGATGGATGGCCAGATCCATACTGGCAGCATGCCCATTACCACAAATTGTGATTATACCCCGTGTCCCTCACCCAATTATCCCCTCAATTATCCCCGACCTCCCTTCCCTATCCCCCTTTCCCCACTCCACTTTTTATCCCTAGGTGTGTTCTCTCCCTCTGCAAGTCCAATGCACCACTGTGGTCTTTCTTTCCTTCTTCTTTCTCTCTTAGCTCCCACTTAGGAGAGAGCACATACAGTATTTATCCCTCTGTGCTTTGCTTATTTCACTCAATGTAAGTTTCTCCAAATTCATCCATGTTGTTGCAAATGGGAGAATTTCGTTTGTTTTTACGGCAGAGTAGTACTCCATGGTGAATATGTACCATGGTTTCCTTATCCAATCATCCAGTGATGGACATTTAGGTTGGTCCCATATCTTGGCTATTGTGAACAGAGCTGCAATGAATGTGGGAGTGCAGCTGTCCCTTCGACATGATGATTTCAATTCCTTTGGGTATATTTCAATTCCCAGAAGTGGGATTGCTGGATCACACGGAGGACCTATCTGTAGTTGTTTGAGAAACCTCCATATTGTTTTCCATAGTGGTCGTACTAATTTATAGTCCCACCAACAGTGTAGGAGCATTCTCTTCTCTCTGTATCCTAATCAGCATTTGTTATTCTCACTCTTTGATTATAACCAGTCTAACTGGAGTGAGATGATATCTCAATGTGGTTTTAATTTGCATTTCCCTGATGATTAGTGATGTTGAGCATTTTTTCATGTATCTGTTGGCCATATGAATGTCTTCTTTTGCAAAATGTTTATTCAATTCCTTTGCCCACTTTTTAATTGTTTTTTTTTTTTTAAATTATACAATTGCTTGAGTTCCTTGTATATTATGGATATTAATCCCTTGTCGGATGCATAGTTAGCAAAAATTTCCTCCCACTCTGTAGGTTGTTGTTTTACTCTCATTTCCTTTGCTGTGCAGAAACTTTTTAGTTTGATATAGTCCCATTTGTTTATTTTTTCTTATGTTTCATGTGCTTTTGGGCTCATGTTCGTAGTCTGTGCCCACACCTAGTTCCTGAAGTGTCTCACCTATATTTTCCCTTAGTAATTTTACAGTTTCAGGTCTCATACTTAAGTCTTTAATCCATTTTGAATTGATTTTAGTATATGGTGAGAGGTGCATGTCTAGTTTCATTCTTCTACATATGAATATCCAAGTTTCCTAGCACCCTTTTTTGAAGAAGCAGTCTTTTCCCCAATGTATGTTTTTGTTCCCTGTATTAACTATCAGATGGCTGTAAGCCTGAGGGGTGATTTTGGGATTCTTTATTCTGCTTCACTGGTCTGAGTGTCTATTTTTATGCCAGTACCATGCTGTTTTGGTTACTATAGCTTTGTAGTATAATTTGAAGTCAGGTAGTGTTATGCCTCCAGCTTTATGTTTTTTGCTCAGGACTGCTTTGGCTATTTGGGTCTTTTGTTGTTCCAAATGAATGTTGAGATTGTTTTCTCCATTTCTGCGAAGAATGCCATTGATATTTTGATGGGGATTGCTCTGAATCTGTAGATTGCTTTGGATAGTATAGACATTTTCACAGTGTTAATTATTCCAATCAAAGGCCATGGAATGTCTTTCCATTGTTTTGTGTCTTCTTTAATTTCTTTCAATAGTGGTTTGTAGTTCTTACTGTAGAGATCTTTCGCCTCCTTGGTTAAACTGATTCTTATTATATTAAACCTTTTCTCACTTTTCACTGTGACCCTGCTCTCAAATTCTTTTTGTTCTTCATTTCCATTTGAATGGTGCATCTTTCTCCATCCCTTCACTTTTAGTCTGTGTGTCTCTATATATGTGAGATGGGTCTCTTGAAGACAGCATATATACATGGGTCTAACTTGTAAATCCAATCGGTCAATCTGTGCCTTTTGAATGGGGAGTTTAATCCATTCACATTTAGGGTGGTTATTGACAAGTACTGCTTAATTCCTGTCATTTAATTGGTTTTTGTTTAGATGTTTTAAATATCTTTTGATCCTTACTTCCCCTTTTATTTCTCTTCTTCAATGTCTTCAATGTTAGTTGGATATTTGAGGTGGTATTTAGCTTCTTGCTCTTTCTCACTGGAATTTTTGTTTTAACAGCAGGTTTTGCTCTTTTTTGTGTATCTGTGATAGTGACATTCATTATTCAGATTCCAGATGCAGGACTCCCTTGAGAATTTCTTGCAGGGCTGGTAGTGTGGTGGTAAACTCCCACAATTTTTGTTTGTCTGGGAGATACACTATTTCTCCCTCATTTCTGAAGGAGAGCCTTGCTGGATAAAGAATTCTTGGCTGACAATTTTTTTCTTTTAGTGTTTTGAATATATCATTCCACTTTCTTCTGGCCTGTAGGGTTTCAGTTGAGAAATCTGCTGTTAGTCTAATGGCGGTTCCCTTATAGGTGACTTGACACTTTTCTCTTGCTTTTATAATTCTTTGCTTTGAGCTTTGCAAATTTGACTATAATGTGTCTTGGAGAGGGTCTCTTTGGACTGAATCTGTCTGGGGACTTTTGAGCTTCCTGGATCTGAAGGTGTGCATCTCTCCTTACCCCTGGGAAGTTTTTTGTTATTATTTCCTTGAATAGGTTTTCAATGCCTTTTCCTTTCTCTTCCCTTTTTGGAATACCCACAATTTGGATGTCAGAGCACGTGAAGTTGTCATTTTCCTCATTATTTTAAATTCTTTTTTCCTTTTTTTTTTTTTTTTTTTGTCTGCTTGGGTTATTTTGAAAAGATCATCTTCGAGATTTGAAATTCTTTCTTTTGCTTTCTTTAGCCTGCTGATTAAACGCTCTGTTGTGTTTATTTCAGTGAGTGAATCTTTCACTTCTAGGAGTTCTGCTACATTTTTTTTTAAGGTATTAATCTCTTTGTAAATTTCCTCCTTCATATGCTGGATATTTTTTCTTGTTTCCTTGTGTTCTCTAGTTGAGCCTTCTTTTGTTTCTTCAAGCTTTCTTAAGATCACTGCTCAGAATTCTTTTTCAGACATTTCAAGGATTCCCTGTTCTACGGGGTATGGAATTTGAGCATTACAGTATTCCTTTGGTGGTGTCATATCTTCCTGTTTGTTCGTAGTTCTAGTATTTTTCTGTTGATGTCTGGTCACAGGACTTGCTTCTTCTGTTACATTTAATCTACTGAACAACATAGCTTAACCTAGCCTACATTAAAGATGCTCAGAACACTTACATTAGCCTACAGTTGAGCAAAATCACCTAATGCAAAGCCTATTTTACAATAAAATGCTGAGTATCTCATGTAGTTTATTGAATACTGTATATTACATAAAAATTGCAACAGTTTTACACCATCACAAAGTTGGAAAATTGAAGTCTAACCTCTGTTAAGTTGGGTGCTGTCTGTATATATATATTTCTTTGGGGTGTTCAACTCATAGGAACTATAATATAAGCACATACTAATTCAGAGACAGATTAAAAATATTTTCTATTACTCATTAACTGTAGAAATAAAAAAAAATTAACACAAAGCCTTTCACCTAATGATCCTGAGATAGGAGGTGCTCAGTCCCCTGGTATTGGGTTTCAGGCCACTCCCCTAGGACTCAAGCCCCGCTTCTAAGTCCTGAGCTATGGTGGCCTGTCGCACCTATTTTTGGCACCAGCACGTGGAGACTGAGACTGCAGAGGGGTAGCTCACTGACCAAGCATACTCAGTAAATAGTTTTATCTTCTGAATGACCTTCAACTGGAGGCACCAAAGAGCATAGAATATTCTTGAATATGTTCGTTGCATATGATATAATTTGACCAATGAACATGCCCTGAAAGGAGACCAACTGAGCACATGTAATACTATGTTACATAACTGGGAACCACACCCTTAATTCACTAGTCATTAGATAGCATGAATATGTGTTAGATAGCAAAACTATAAAAGCTGAGTCCTGGTAGAAGGCAGGACTGCTGCTCACTTTCCTAGAGCCAGGCCACACTTTGCCTGAGGTGTGTATTTCTTTCTTTCTGTATCAAACTTACCTTTAGCAGGCTGCTGTTCACTCCATAGCCAGCCTGTACTTTGTCTGTGAATATGTATTTCTTACTTTTGTATTAAACTGGGTGTGGGTCCTGCTCAGTCTCTGGAGCTAGGCCATACTTTCTCTATGAAATCTGTATCTCTTATTTATTACATTAAACCTGTTCTTACTTTCTACTGTGACTCTGCTCTCAAATTCTTTCCTGTGACAGAATCAAGAACCTGGTAAGAGAATGGGGTAAACTGAGGCTGGCCACTGGGCCTCCCCAGACCCTCTTCTCCAGTATCAATCTTAAAATACTTTGAGCATTACAGTTACACAATCTTGACATTAGAAAGAAACTTGGAATTTTACAAATCCTGAAAAGGTATGTAAGAATAAGAAATGAATAAACCTCCAAAAATTACATAACACTTCACAATCAGGTTAAACAAATTTCAAGTTAATTCCATAAAAAAAAAAATATCCCCACAATTTCAGGTTCAGAAAGTCAAAAATCCGAATACTGTTACTGGTCCATGAGTCCACAAATATTTTTTGTATCTTCAATAGTCTGTGCAATAACCAAAGCTAGAAGAAAGTTTTATTGCTTTATCATATTGAAAATCTTCTAGGAACAGGTAATATTCTTTCTCCATGAGTCCCCCATCTGCAACATTCCATATATTAGGCTGAAACCCTATCTGTAACATGGCTACAAAGACTACAAGACATATCCGGTAATAGATTATTCTTGAAAGGTTTATCTTTTTGGTCTTTCTGCATCATGATCCATTTGCCTTTATTTCTATCTTCATAAGAAGAATCTGTTTACAGGTATTGTTTTCTGATAAAGAATCTATCTTTGAGCTTAAGAAAATTATTACCATATCCGAATATATCTTCTACCCCTTTCTACATTCATAGTATCTACTAATTGAGAAACTAAAACTGTAGAACCTGGATTAACATCATCGATTGTGATTGACACATTAGTGATCTTAGAAGCTTTCCTATTAAATTAAGTATAAGACAAAGAGGCAGGTTACCACCACCATTGTTTAATACTGCACTAGAAGCACTAGCCAATGCAACTGCACAAGAAAATAATAAGTATAAATATTTAAGAAGATGTGACAAAACCATCATTAACTAGATATCATAACCACCTTTGGAAAAAAACTAAAACACTACTTAAAGAAACAAAATTCATTTAAGGAAGCTATTTACAAAATTAATACATGTAATCAGTAACTTTTTACTATACAGATAATAAACAACTATAAAGGAAGTTTACACTAAAATAGCAAACAAAAAAGCTATAATAAAGAATAAACATAAAGAAATGTATGGGCTCTACATAAAGAAAACTATAATTCTACTGAATATCTAAACTAAAACTTGAGTAAATGGAAAGACAAGATATATTTTGACATATAAAGAATTAATAACAGATCAGAGGATTCTGGGAGGACAGTGAAGTAGGAAGCACCTGGAATCAGTCTCTCCGCCCAGACAACAAATACACTGTCAAAATCTGTCAGATGTAACTATTTTGGAAATCGGAAAGTCTATTAAAGGCTTAAAATTTCTAGGAAAAGGGTTGGATAGTAAAGTAAACTGTGGATGATTTAATTTCAGCTCTTGCGCTGGCCAGTTAGCTCAGCTGGTTAGAGTGCAGCCTTGAAACACCAAGGTCACGGGTTCAGATCTCTGTACTGGCCAGTCACAAAAATAAAAAATAAAAAAATTCCAGCTCTTGGCTCAGCAGCAGCTACTTATCCCCTGCCCCCAACTCCCCTGAGGCAGCTGTATGTGTGTTCATGAGGCAGCCTGCATACAGTTTATGGGACTTGGTTGGGGGTGGGGGGGGAGGGCAACAGGGACCCTGTCCTGTAAATATCGAGAATGGGTGCTCTAATTGTTGATTGCTGCTATATCATGGAGATATAGACACAGAGGCAGGCAGTCATTGTTGGTGCATCCCTATCCACTGTTGCAAACTCCTCTTCTGGCTGAAGTGACTTCCTGGGGATTTGAAAGGCTGGCACCTTCCCCACCTCTCTTCATTTTTCTTTTTCCCCCTTTGGAAGGCAGACATTAAGGACTAGGACATTCAAAAGCAACTGCATATACAAGGGAAATTAGAAAGCCACTACATATACCCCGGTAGAGGCACAGGCTCAGAAAAGACCTGAAAATACCTTAAGTTTACACTTCCATGCTGATTCTTGACACAGAGACAGACAACAACAACCAAAAACAAACAAACAAAACAGCAAACCGTGGGGAAGAGAGAGAATCTGATTCCCAGAGTTACTACATTATTAAATGCAAACATCCAGTTTTCAATAAAAAATCGCAAGGCATACAAAGAAACAGTCCATTCAAAGGAAAAAATAAACTGTCTCTGAGAAAGATCTGACAGCAGATCTATTAGACAAGGACTTTCAAACAACTGACTTAAAAATTCTCAAAGAACTAGAGGAAGACGTGGAGAAAGTCAAGAAAATGACATATGAACAAAATGGAAATATCAACAAAAAGAGAGAAAACCTAAAAAGAAACCAAAAAGAGATTCTAGTAGAAAAGTACAGCTACTGAAATGAAAAAAATCTACTAGAAAGAATCAAAAGCAGATTTGAGCAGGCAGGTAAACGTTTGAAGAAAAGTGAACAAAGCCTAAGGGACATGTAGAACACCATCAAGCAAACCAACTTATACATTGTGGTAGTTCCAAAAAGAGAAGAGAGAGAACGTTTGAAGAAATAATGGCTGGAAATCCCCCAAATTTGATGAAAGACATGAATATAAACATCCAAGAAGCTGAATAGACTCTAAGTAGGACAAATCCAAAGAGATTCATAGCAAGACACATTATAATCAAACTGTCGAAAAGCAAAGAGAGAATCTTGAAAGCAGCAAGAAAGAAGTGACTTGTCACATACAAGCAATCTCAATATTATCAGCAGATTTCTCATCAAAAACTGGAGGACAGAAGGCAGTAAGCCAATATATTTAAAGTGCCAAAACAAATGAACAAAAATTGTCAGCCAACAATCCAGTATCTAGCAAAACTGTCCTTCAAAAGTGAAGGAGAAACACCAAGGTCAAGGGTTCGGATCCCCATACCAGCCAGCCTTCCCCCACCCAAACAAAACAAAACTTGAAGGAAAAAAATAAGACATTCTCAGATAAACAAAAGCTGAGAGCTCATTACCACTAGGCCTGTTCTTCAAGAAATGCAGTCCTGCACATTGAAACAAAAGACACTACACAAAAACTTGAAACTGTAGCCACATGAAAAAATAAAAATAGGGCTGGTCAGTTAGCTCAGCTGATTACAGCATGGTGCTGATAACCCCAAGGTCCAGGGTTAGATCCCTGTACCAGTAAGCTTCCAAAACCAAAAAACAACAACAAAAAAACACAGTAAAGGTAAATACATGGGCAATTATAAAAAAGCCTGTATTACTGTAACTTTGGTTTGTAACTCCACACTTTGTTTTCTAAATGATTCAAGAGATTAGCACATTAGATATTATTAGTTTATGGCTTTTGACACAATGTATAAAGATGTAATTTTATGACAACCACTAAAGCAGTGGGGATGGAGCTGTAAAGGAACAGAATTTTTGTGTCACTGAAATTAAGCTGGTACAAATTCAAATTACAGTATTGTAACTTAAGAACATTAAGTGTAAGCCCCATGGTAAACAAAGAAAATGGCTATAGAATATACACAAAAGGAAATGAGACAGTAATGCAGCAAAAGGAGAGAAGTCCCTCCTTATTAGAAATTACTTTAAATGTAAATGGATAAAACACTCATAAAAAGGCAGAGATTGGCAGAATGGATAAGCATAATCCCACTATAGACAGTCTACAAGAGACTCATGTTAGATCCAAAGACAATGAGATTGAAAGTGAAAGTATGAAAAAAAGATATCCCATTCTAATAGTAACTGAGAGAACACAAGTGGCTATCCTAACATCAGACAAACTTTAAATCAAAAAAGGTTAAGAGAGACAAAAAAGGACATTACATATTAATAAAAGGTTCAATACAGCAAGAAGATATAACAATTATAAACATTCAAGTACCTAATAAGAAATTATTAAAATATATGAAGCAAAAGTGGACAGAAATGAAGGGAGAAATATACATTTCTACAATAATAATAGGAGACTTCAATACCCCACTCTCAATAATGAATAGACTCAGGAAGATAAGAAAACAGGACATGAACAACACCAAGTAGAACTAATAGACCTATACACAACATATACCCAACAACCAAATATATGTTCTTCTCAAGAACACATGGGACATTTCCCAGAATAGAACACGTTAGGCCACAAATAAAGTCTCGATAGATTTAAAAAGAAAAATATCATATAAAGTATCTTCTCTAATCATATCATGATGAAGTTAGAAATCAATAACAGGGGCCGACTCCGTGGTGCACTCGGGAGAGTGCAGTGCTGGGAGTGCAGTGGCGCTCCCGCCACGGGTTCGGATCCTATATAGGGATGGCCGGTGCGCTCACTGGCTGAGCGCGGTGCAGGCGACACCAAGCCAAGGGTTGTGATCCCCTTACTGGTCACAAAACAGAAAAAAAAAAAAAAAAAAAAAAAAAGAAATCAATAACAGAAGGAAAATTAAAACATTCACAAACTTGTGGAAATTAAACAACCAACGTATCAAATAAAAAAATCACAAGGGAAATTAGAAAATATTCAGAGACAAATGAAAACAAAAAGACAACATATCAAAAGTCATGGGACCCAGAGAAAGCAGTGCTAAGGGGGAAATTTATAGCTATTAACACATCAAACAAAAGGAAAAATCTCAAATCAACAACCTATCTTTACAACCTGAAGATTTAGAAAAAAGAGAACAAACTAAACCTAAACCTAGCAGAAGGAAGGAAATAAAGATCAGAGCAGAAATAAAATAGAGGACAACAACAACAAAAAAACCCCCAGAAAATCAGTGAAACCAAAAGTTTGTTCTTCGAAAGATCAACAAAACTGACAAATCTTTAGCTAGATTAACTAGGAAAAAAAAGAGAGAAGACTCAAATTACTAAAAGTCAGAAATGAAAGTGGAGGCATTGCTACCAATTCTACAGAAATAAAGGGGATTATAAGAGAGTACTATGAACAATTCAATACCAACTGCATAATCTAGATGAAAAGGACAAATTGCTAAGAACACAAAATTTGCCAAGACTGAATCACACAGAAATAGAAAATCTGAATAGTTCTGTAACTAGTAAGGAGATTGAATCGGCAATCAAAAATCTCCCAACAAAGAAGAACACTGCGCCTGATGGCTTCACTGGTAAATTCTTCCAAACATTTAAAGAACTAAAATCAAGCCTTCTCAAACTTTTGCAAAAAATAGAATAGGAGGGAACACTTTGTAACTCATTCTGTGAGGCCAATACTACCCCAATCCCAAAGCCAGACAAAGGCACTACAAGAAAACTACAAACCAATATTCATTTTAAACAACGACATGAAAATTCTCAGCAACATACTACCAAACTGAATTCAGCAGCATAGTAAAAATTATACACCATGACCAAGTGGGATTTATTCCAAGAATGCAAGGATAATTCAACATATAAAAATGAATAAAGATAATATACCACATTAACAGAATAAAGGAAATAAACCTCAAGTGGTCATTTCAACTGATGCAGAAAAAAATATCTGACAAAATTCAACACTCTTTAATGATATAACCACTCAAGAAACTAGGAATGGAAAGAAACTACGTCAACATAATAAAAGCTGTATATGAGAAACCCACAGTGAATAACACATACAATAGTGAAAGACTGAAAGCTTTTTCTCTAAGATCAGGAAGAAGGCAAGGATAACTGCATTCATCACTTCTATTCAACATAGTACTGGAAGTTCTAACCAGAACAATTAGGCAAGAAAAAGAAATAAAAGACATCCAAATTGAAAAAAAGAAGTAAACTTGGATCTTTGTTTGCAGATGGTATTATCTTATATGTAGAAATCCTAAAGATCACACACACACACACACACACACACACACACACACACACACACACACTGTTAGAATAAATGAATTCAGAAACGTAGTAGGATACAAAGTCAACACACAAAAATCATTTGCACTTCTGTACACTAACAATGAACAATTTGAAAAGGAAATTAACCTCATTTAAAATACCATCAAAAAGAAACCTTAGGAATTAACTTTACCAAGGATGTGAAAGATCTGTATTATAAAATAAATGGAAAGACATTCCATATTAATGGATTGGAAGACTTAATACTGTTCAGATGTCATTACTACCCAAAATGATTTACAGATTCTATGCAACTCTTAATAAAGTTTTCTCCACAAACAGAAAAGTCCATCCTAAAATTCCTGTGGAATCCTAAGGGAACCTGAATAGCCAAAATAATCCTGAAAAAGAGTAACAAAGCTGGAGGACTAGACTTTCTGATTTCTGAACTTACCACAAAGCTACAGTAATCAAAACAGCATGGTATTGCCATAAAGACCGACATACAGACCAACAGAATAAAGAGTCCAGAAATAAACCCCCACTTTCTGGTGAGGTGCATTTTGGCAAGGGGGCCAAGACCATTCAGTGAGCAAAGGAACATCTTCTTAACCAATGGTGCTGGGAAAACTGGATATTCACATGTAAAAAAAATAAAGTTGGACACTTACACAATACAATAAACTTAACTCAAAATGGATCAAAGACCTAAACTTAAGACTTAAAGCTATAAAACTCTTAGAAAAAAATAGAGGAAAATCTTCATGACTTTGGATTTGGCAATTTCTTGGATATGCCAACAAAGGCAGGGTTGACAACAACAAAGAACATGCATAACGGAATTCATGAAAATTTTAAAAATTTGTGCATCAGAAGACGTTACCAATAGAGTAAAAAGGCAAACCACAGAATGGGTGAAAATATTTGTAAATCATATATGTGGAAAAGGGATTAATATCCAAAATATACAAAGAACTCCTAAAACTCAACTAAAAAAAATCAGTTGGATTTAAAACTGGGCAAAGGGTTTGAATAGACATTTCTCCAAAGAAGATATACAAAAGGTCAATAAACACATGAAAAGATGCTCAATGTCACTGTCTTAGTCTGTTTTTGTGCTGCTGTAACAGAAAACCTGAGACTGGGAAATTTATAAAGAACAGAAACTTATTTGGCTTACAATTCTGGGACACCTGCATCTGATGCAGGCCTCAGGCTGCTTCAACTCATGGCAGAAAATGGCATGCAGCCAGTGGGTACAAGCAGATCACATGGCAAGAGGAAGCAAGAGAGAGAGAGAGAGAGAGAGAGAGAGAGAGAGAGAGAGAGAGAGAAAATGCCAAGGTCTTTTAAACAACCAGCTGTCCTGGGAACTAACAGAGCAAGAACTCACTCACTACTCCCACTCTCCAGGGAGAGCATTAATCCATTCACGAGGAATCTGTCCTCATGACTCAAACAGTTTCCAATACTGCCACAGTGGGGATCAAATTTCCACACGAGTGCTGGGAGGCCAATATATCCAAACTCCATCACTCACTAATCATCAGCGAAATATAAAACTACAATGAGATGCCACCAAATTGCCATTAGGCTGGCTACTACCAAAAATCAAAAAATAATATGTTGGCAAAGATGTGGAGAAATTGGAATCCTTGTGCATTGCTGGTGGAAATGCAAAATGGCATAGCTGCTGAAGAAAACAGTATGAAAGTTTCTCAGAAAATTAAAAATAGAATTACCATGTGATTCAGCAATTTCACGTCTAGGTATATACCCAAAAAGCAGGGTCTCAAAGAAGTATATGTACACCCATGTTCATAGCAGCAGTATTCACAATAGCTAAAATGTGGAAGCAAACCAAGCATCCACTGATGGATGAATGGATAAACTAAATGTGGTGAGTATTTACATCCAATGGAATATTATGCAGCCTTAAAAAGGAAGGATATTCTGATGTATGCTAAAAAATGAACAAATCTAGAGAATATTTTGCTAAGTGAAATTAGCCAATCACGAAAAGACAAGTATATTTCCACTTATATGAGGTATTTATAAGTATTCAAAATCACAGACAGAATGTAGAATTTTGGCTGCCAGGGGCTGGGGGAGGAGGAGAGTGAATGGTGGTAATGGCACAACAATATACATATACTTAATCCCACTTGTATTAGTCCATTTACGTTGCTTATAACAAAATTACCTGTAATTGGATGATTTTTAAAGAAAATGAAATTTATTGCTTATGGTTTCTCAGGCTGGGAAGTCCAAAGTCCATCTGGTGGTGGCGACAGTGACCCAGGGGTCTCACACTGGAAGATGGTGGAAGCAGGGGGAGGGGAGGGGGGAGAGGGGGAGAAAGAGAGA
>NW_007726649.1:241157-250660 GCF_000696425.1 Galeopterus variegatus | reverse complement strand
GGCAGAGGGAGAGGGGGAAGGAGGGGGAGGGGGAGAGAGAGAGGGAGAGACGTTCCTCTTCTTTTAAAGCCCTCAGAACCACGCCCCTGACCACCATTTTTAGTCCATTCAATACTACATGGTCCTACCTCTTTATGGCTCCACACTTCAATTACCAGAATAGGATTTCCCACCCTCTTAACAGTCACAGTGGGGGCTAAGTTTCCAATACATAAAACTTGGGGGAAATGATTCAAGCTTCATTGAGTTTTGGAGGGACATATTTCAAATCAATACACCACTGAACTGTAAACTTAAAAATAATTCAGATGGTGCATTTTATTTTATGTATATTATTGAAAAAGAAAAAGAATCAATGATAAAGATGTGCATATTCTCTAAATTAACCTTTATATGTAATGTGATCCCAGCTAAAACACAGGAGGATTTAAAAATACTAAATAACTTCATAAAAAGTATTCTAAAAGTTTGGAAAAATAACATGTGAGCATAACTGGGAAATTCTGGGAAGGGACATTGAGGGGAGGGGTGAACTAAACCTATCAGATCTGTTTTAAAATATAAAAATATTAAAAATAAATATGTGAATGTAACTGGGAATTCCTGAAAGAGGCACTGGGGAAAGGAACAGACAAGGCCTACCACATATCAAAATATTACCTACAAAAAACAGAGGTACAGTAATTAAAACTATTTAATATTCAGACTGAAAAGACAGATCAATATATCTGAGTCTGAAAAAAAATGTATGTTAACTAATACTGAAGACATAGTGCTGAGAAATTCTTTCTTTACAGATTGTCAGAAATTATGTTGTTTGACAGTATATCAGTGAGAATGGAACATACACTCTTGGACGGATGATAGATGATTATGAAACAGAAGCAGCCTCAATTTCCAACTCAGAGCTTCAGATAACGGGTTTCCAGACACAACATTCCATATTTATCTTAACTTTAGAGTCACCAAGAAAACAGGACCCTGAGTATGCTTCTTAGCGCAGGCTTAATGATTAATTCACTGACACTGTCTTGCTGTACTTTAAACCTATCAAATATTGCTGCATTTAAATTCTACCCAAACTTCACCATTGTCCAAAATCCTATAACCCTAGTTCCTTCTTCAGTGAAATTCTGGCATTTCCTCTGAGATAGGGAGACCCCCACTTTCATAACATACGGAACTCGCTTCCGTAATTAATTAAGTTTAAGTGGTGTTTGAATTGCTTAAAAAATGCTTTTGTTTAAAAATCCCCCTCCGCTCTTTAGCCTCACCTTGATAGAAGTTAAAAGCTAAATATTAGCCTGCACTTAGAGAAGTTTGGATTTTGTTTAATGTTCCCCACGTAAGCTGCCCCTGAGCGATTAACAGGCTTCTTTCAGCTTCTGTTATCAGCTTGTGCTAGGCCTCCCCCTCCCTCCTCACACCAGGAGGGAATGTGTGTGATTATGCGATAACTTTAAGTATGTAACTATATGATAACTTTAACTGTGTGACTAATGTAAAAACGTACCTTTTAAAAATCCCTCTAAACTTCAATTCAGGGCTGTTCCCTTCCAAAAACTTTCTTGAAGGGACAGTCGCTGGCCGGCCAATAAAACCCCCTTTTAAATTCTCAGTTGGGTGTTCTGGTTCCTTTTCCGTGCAGCAGCCTCACAACACTCTACTGTGTAAGTCTCCCTCACAGCAGCAAGTTAATTAACCTAACCTTGGCAGCTTACAAACGTGTCCCTAGTGGTCTTTATCAGATCAAAATAACGAGTCTATAGGGCCGGCCCGGTGACGCACTGCTACAGTGCGCCGCTTGGGAGCGCGGTGGCGCTCCCGCTGAGGGTTCGGATCCCACATACAGACCGGTTCCCGCTCACTGGCTGAGTGAGGTGCGGGCGCAACGCCGAGGGTTGCGATCCCGTTGCCGGTCCCGGTCCGGTACGGGCGTGACACTGAGGGTTGCGGTCCGTTGCCGGACACGAAAAAAGACAAAAAGGAGAAAAAAAAAAAATAACGAGTCTATAAAAAAAAAAAAACCCAAGTACATGTGGAAATTTAATACATAATACACATGGCATTTCAAATCAAGAAAAAGATGGTGTTGGGAAAACAGAATAGTTGGTCAAGTCCCTTGCCTAGGGTCCCGTTGGGTGTGGTTTTAGCACATCCATTGTAAGCAAATTGTGTGTGTGTGTGTGTGTAGTTGGTGCGCATGTGTGCCAATGTATCTTTTTAGTTTTGTTGCTACTCTTGTGTTCTTGAGAGAGAGAGATGATAGAGAGATAGAGATATAGAGATGAGAGAGAGGGAGAGAGGAGAGGAGAGGGGAGGGGAGAGGAGAGGAGAGGAGAGGAAAGGAGAGGAGAGGAGAGGAGAGGAGAGGAGAGGAGAGGAGAGGAGAGATGATTTTGGTGAAGCAGGCAGGCAGGCGTCAGCCTCAGTTGTCCATCCCGCATAGCCATGCTTTCCAACCTATGGCTCCAAGGACTTTTTATAGTCAGTTACCTAGCTCATGGACCTGCGTGAAGGAATCTGGTGACTCAGCCTGGCATGTGAAGGGTTTGTAGCCCAGTCTGTGGATGGGCTTGAGGGGTCTGTGGGCTCCAGACCCAGCCTTAGCTTGACAATTGGCCCAGTCAGTGCAGGATTACCAGCAGGTCAAAGAGCCCAACAACTGACATAGTCGTGGTCAAGTAGCTTTACAATTGGCATCATGAACAACTAGCGCTGTGAGCAGGATTCCAGGCCTTAGCCTAGCCAGACAGATGGCTTATTCAAGAAGTGGTATTGAAATAATTAATCTTTCGGAAAACAAAAAGCAACTAGCTGGATTCCTACCTTTCTGATAATAATTCCAAATGTTTCTAAGGTTTTAATATGTCAAAAAATGAAATTAGAACAAAACTAGAAAAAAGCATATTTTTTCATTTTTATATCATGATCTGAGATCTTCCCAAACTCTGAAGCTATGACTATAGAAAAACTATGAGTTGCTGGCCAGTTAGCTCAGTTGGCTAAAGCGCAGACTTACAACACCACAGTCACAAGTATGGATCCCCATACCCGCTAGCTGCCAAAAAAAAAAAAAAAAAAAAAGGAAAAACTGCGTTTATTCATTGAATAAACTTCTGTCAGTGAAGATGCTGATTGAAAGGTATGTTTGTATATAAAATGTTTAAAAAATGAGTGTACAGCAAAAAATACCAAAAAGTATCATAAAATTTAAAAAAGACAAATAATCAACCCAATATAAAAATAAAGAAAATAAATAATTCACAGGGAAAAAAATACAATAGTTAAACCAATGATATTCCAATTTCACTCATAATTAAAGAAAGGAAAATCAAATGAAGAGACACCATTTTAAATTTATCATATCAGCAAAAACTTTAGCTTAATAATACCCAGTATTGACACATGAGAAAACTAGCACTCATGCATTCTTTCTCACCATATACACTTGTACTGTCTTTTGGAAGGGCATTTGAAACACCTTTTAAAATTTATAACTGAATATGCTTTGATCCATCACTTCATGATCAGAAATGTATCTTATGGACACAATCACAGAAATCTACCAAGATGTTCAAGACAGCCATCACCATAAGATTTGTTTGTTGATGGGAAACTAGTTTTAATAAAACAGGAACGGTCTTCAAAAAGTTCATGGAAAGATTCACATTATCTTTTAACTTTATTTTTCCGCAAACTTTTTGAAGTACCCTCAGTTAATATATCCATACAATACTCTGTAGCTGTTAATAACAATGATCTATATGTGCTGATAAAGAAAATCTTTGTACTTTTGGCCAAGATCATTATGTTTTATTGTTAATAAGGTATATATATATTTAAAAATCAGAGAATGTAAAGAAAACAAACAAAAAACCCAAACTGAAACTATAGAGCAAAACAAACAAACAAACAAACAAACAAAACACACAGAAGAGTAAGAGTAAATTTTCTTTACTATCACTACCACTAGCTCTCCCCAAAGGTAACTACACCACGATTCATTGTTTTTGTATCCTTGTTAAAAAATAAAAAAAGTAAAGCCTATATTAGCGTATATGTTCAACTTTTAATTTACATCAAAGAGATCATGCTATATCCACCTTTCCCTTAGTCTCTACCGTGCCCTTTTCACTTATTTTTTTCTATAACACAATCTCATTCATTTTAACAACTGTGTAAAAGATTTATTTTTTAAGACAAAGTACTGAAATCTGTATATATGATCCCACTTGGCTTTTTAAATGCTTCTGTACATGTTCTAAGAATCCTGTTTTTCTCTATACATATTACTTCCAGGAACTAGTACTGGGTGGCATGGACAGAAAGGACAAATTTTTTTTTTTCATTTTACAGCCTTTGGATGTTTTAATTTTTTGTCAGGTACACACCTATTTCTTTTCTGACAAAAACTAAATAAGGGTAGGCTATTTTATCCGGAGAGTGGAATAATATAATAAAAATCAAAGTATATTAATTTCCTCACATTGTGTTACACAAAAGGATCTCTTGATCCTTTTTGGACTTGGTCCAAGTTTCAGATTTACATACACAAATACTTGCTAAACACTTCCACCTGGACCACAGGCATCACTACATTTCTCCCTTAAACCTGTTTGTTTTACCTTAATTACTGGTAGTTACCTAAATTACTTACCAATGGGTTCCTGTTTCACTCAGAGCCATCTGGTAAACTAAACTAGAAATCAGGGAGACATTCTTTTTTTTTGTGACCGGTAAGGGGATCGCAACCCTTGGCTTGGTGTTGCCCACACCACGCTCAGCCAGTGAGCGCACCAGCCATTCCTATATAGGATCCGAACTCCCCGAGTACACCACGGGGTTGGCCCAGGGAGACATTCTTAATGCTCCCTTTACCCTCACCCCAAATCCAATTACCAAATCTTGCCAATTTTATTTCCTAAATCGAGGGTACTTCCAAAAGTTTGTGGAAAAAGAGAATTAGAAGATAATACGAATTTTTCCGCAAACTTTTGGAAGTACCCTTGTGTTTTTCTAATCCATCTTCTCCCCATTTCTACTATTTGTCCTACTTCAGACCCTACTCTGTTCCCTAAGCTATCGCAGTATCTTATCTAACCTCTCTCCTTGACTCAAGTGCTATCTCTCCTCAACTCATCCTACTCTGTCACCAGAATGACCTCTTTAAGATGAACAGTTGACCATGTCACTCCATTAATCCTTTCTGGAACACCACTGCCTACAAGACAAAAACTAAGCATCTTTAATTAACATGTTATGTAAAGGCTCCCTTGACCTAGACCCTGCCCAGGTTTCCAGCCTCATCTTTTGCTACTCCATTCCTCACAATTTATGCTTCAGCAATCCTGACCTATCCACAGTTCCCTAAACATCCCAATGCAATCAGCTCCTCTATTCCCACTGTCTTCTCTGACTACAGTGCCCTCTTCCCTCCATCATCTATGCCCTAAACTCCCATTAAGTCCCATTAAATCGGGGTTTAACCTTGTCACTACTGACATAATGAGCTGGATAATTCTCTGTTGTGGAAGCTCTCCTGTTCACTGTAAAATATTTAGTAGTATCCCTGGCCTCTACTCACTATATGCCAGTAGCATTCCCTCTAGTTGTGACAATGAAAATGCCTCCAGACATTGCCAAATGTCCCCTGGAGAAGAAAATCAGCCCCAGTTAAGAACCACTTCACTAAGCTATCAAAATTTAGTTTCTCATACATATGTAAAATAAGAATACATAAAGAGTCTCTGTAACAGTACTTGCCTTTTGAGGGCAACTGGGTGACTGAGGTAACTAGAGTGGGAGGAAAAAAAGCTTACTTTTCTATACATTCATTGTGTGTGTTTTTAGTCTAGTTCCTCTTCTACTGTCTCTACCACTAACACCCTGGTCCTGAGCCACCTCTCTCTTTTTCTTAACTACCTCAGCAGCCTCTTAACCAACTTTTCCCTTCCTTCATCCTTTGCTTTCTTTTGTCCATTTTTACCAGTAGCCAGAGTGATCCTTTTAAAACTGAAACCAGATCACGTCCCTCATTTGCTCAAAACTCTCCACTGTCTTCCTAATCTCACTCAGAGAGAAAGCCAAAACCTAACAAAGACCTTGGCACAACCTGCCATTCTACTCAACCCCTTTCTTTCTGACCTCTCCTCCTAATATGTGGTGTATCTGTAGATCGAAAATGAACAAATAGCAGCAATTTCATAGGATTAAACCTAATACTATCTGTTTCACTCACCATGCTTTAACTCTGGACTCCTTGCTGTTCCACAAACATGCCAGTGCGTTTGTACTTGCTGTTCTATTGGGAACACATCCCACTCAGATACTCATATGGCCTAACTCCTTTACGTCTTTACTTCTCAGAGGGTCTTCCCTGGTCACCCTATTCTTACCTTCAGCACCTATTAACATCTAATATTATTTTATTTATTCTTGTTTATTATCTTTCTTCCATCTTGACCAGTGATTCTCAAACCTGAGTCTGCATCAGAATCATCTGGAAGGCTAGCTAAAAGTTTCCAAATCAAGAGATATGCGATGCAGTCTGAAAATTTGCATTTCTAACAAGTTTTGAGGTGATGCTTATGCAAATACTGCAGATCCAGGGACCACATTTTTAGAACCAATGTTTCAGAATGCAAGGTCTATGAGGAGAGACATTTCTATTTATTCACAGTTTTATCTGTAGGACCTGGGACATAGCAAGCATTGACACATGTAAATGAATATAGATGTCCCCTCCTCTATTTCCACTGTACTCTCTGCTTTAGTTTGTCTAGTGGTGCTAAACATTTACTGAACACTATAAAAGATAAACTTTATAACTTACGGGTTAAACTCTGTCACCCAAAAAGATTTGTTGAAGTCCTAACAACAGTACCTATGTATGTGACCTTATCTGGAAATAGTGTCTTTACAGATGTAATCAAGTTAAGATGAGGCCATTAGGGTGGACCTTAATCCAATATAGCTGATGTCCTTATAAGAAGGGGAGAATACCATATGAAGACAGAGCCACACAGGGCGAATCCATGTGACAACAGAAGCAGAGACTGAAGTGTTACAGCTGCCAGCCAAGGAACGCCAAGGACTGCCAGTGACACAAGAAGATGAGGCATTGAACAGGTAGAACCTTAAGAGAGCATGGCCCTGCTGATTTCTTGATTTCAGACATCTAGCCTCCAGAATTGAGAGAATGAATTTCTGTTGTTTTAAATTGCCAGTTTATGGTACTTCGGCAGCCCTAGGAAAAAAATACAATGACCAAGAATGCAAATTACTACATCAAGCTGAATATAACTTCAAATTTTGCCTGTTATCCAACTTGCACCAGTTTAAATGTGCTTTAATGTACAGCTTTCATTGTAAGTTAATCAGGTGTCCTGTTTTAGAATCACCCCAATATTGCCTCTCCTTGCCCTCACTGTGTCCCTTCAATGTTCAAGGCAGCTCATAGTTTAGTTGCTAAGGCATTTATTTGGATTTTCCTTTTGGTTTCTTCCACGTTCTTGTAGGCTTCCCTAGCTTACAAATACCAGCTTTTTTTGTATATTCCTTTCTCCAAGGGACTCTTCCTTTCACAAGTTACAGATTTTGGCATATATTTACCCCTTGGACATTTGAATTAGGTGCAAAACAAAAATTTAAGAACACCCAGAGGTTCCTCTCTAAGCAGATTTTAAGATAAAATGCTAACTTATTTTTTTCTTTCTTAAAAAAAAAAAAAGATCTTAATACCATTAAATTCTGGGTAAAATAAATTTTGTCATACCTTTCTTTCAACCTTGTTATAGTTTGTACACCAGCCTCTTTACTCAAAAACCAGCAAACGTTTTTAAAGAAAAAATGGTTGTATTGGGAAGCTTAAACTTTTAAGGGTATCTGAGTTGAATTTTATCATCAAGCTGTCCATTTTCTATTTAAGGTTTATTTATAGCTCTGCTCTGCCACAAAAATTCCAATTGGTGATTTTACCAAAGACTCTAAATTACCATGGTTTATAAAGTTAAGCTGTATAATACAACCTTTATTTTTAGCACCAATCAATATACAAATAGACAGAATATGCCTAGTGACACACTTTTATATTTCTATGATTAGGTAAACATTAATTCATTATATGTACTCCTAGATAAGTTCGTGACAAAATTTTAAGAATTTCTGGATACTGAATTTACTCAGAAATATAGACTAGTATAATCTGAAAAAAAAAGCATAGTTAATTAAAGCTTTAAATGGGTAGTAGTCGCAAATTATTTTTAAGATGCTGAATCCTAAGTAAAAAGATACAGAAAAACACAATTCCAGGCAAATTTAAGAAAGACATTTAATAGTTCTCTCCTAGTATTGAAAGATAATTTTTTTCCTATGAAGAGTCTTAAATGAGTCATACTTTCCTTACTAAATCACTGTTTCACTTTGCATATGGTGAAAAGAGTTAAATGCTGGGTAATTCAAAACTTTATATTCACTTAAACTCTATATGAATATATACTAAGGCTGATAGAAAATAATTATAGCCTACTATATACAATGCTTAGAACACATAGTATTATGTGCGTAAGGCTCATTTGACATTTATCTAATAAAAGACTGGAAAGCTGTCATTTAAGTACCTGCTAAAAAATTCAGATTCTCACGTCCCAAATTTACACCAGAATTAAACAGTTTGAAATTAAACACTTTTTCCTGGCATACAGGCAGAGCTATCTATGTTCTATGCCTAACTTAGTAAATTAACATTTCTTCTGTCCCTTGTAGACTGGCCTAATTATTTACTCAAATGCATTAAAGTTCTAACTTTATATTTAACTTTTAAGTTCATAATGAAATCAATTCATGGTTAGCATAGTTGTTTATCTTAAAAACGTTAAAAGCAAATATCCCAACGTCTATAATAAATTTAGAGAACTACAGGAGAAATCTAGTCAAATTTTCCTGAATGTTTTTTTTTATTTTTTATTGTTGATATTTATTTTAAATAACGGGGAAGGAGGAGGATAAGGGCTAGGAAAGAATAAATCCCCTCCCCCAAATTATGGTTATCTTGTAAAACTATACAACTTACCCGAAATCAAAGCAGTACGGGCAACACGTTAGCATGTACTAATGCCACCACACTTTGCTGGGTAAGAGATGGTAGACAAAAAAAAAAAAAAAAAAAAAAAAAGATTCCTTTCCTTCTCCACGCAGCAAGTACCCCCAAGCACACACCTGGCTTGTTCACTCTGCCAGCGGCAAGGAAATTTAAATAAATCGGCTATAGACAAACCTGATGATCCAAGCAAGCTCCAAGCACTCCTGGCAGGCGCCGCTCGCTGGGCGCTCAGGCGGCACGGCAGCCCGTGGCTCTCGGGGAAGGCGCCTCGCACCTGAGCGCCTAGTCCGGACGGACCCACAGGTCGGGCGGGGGACGGGGAGGACCCGGCGGGCGGGGCGGGCAGGGCCCGGAGGGGCAGGACCGCTAAGTGGTCCGGCCCGGGGCACAGCCCGCGCCA
>NW_007726649.1:223464-240068 GCF_000696425.1 Galeopterus variegatus | reverse complement strand
GGGGGGGGAGCGGGCGGGGCGGGGCGGGGCTATGGCGACGTGCGGACGCGGGGATTGGCCGCCGAGCGCACGCTCCGCCCTTCTGCGAAGGGGTCTGGGAAGTCTGGGCTTCCAACACCGATAGGTTTAGTCGCAGCCCTATTGCGGTCTGTTTCTGCTGGCCTCCCTTTCTGGTCATCTTGTAGGGTCATGCACTAACTTCCTTACCTTGAGGAGGACGAAAGCAGGGACTGAGGATGGGGGTGCCTGAGACACCTTTGTCTGAGGTACAAACTCTGACCCTGCAGGAGTCTCTTGGCCTTTAGACTGCTCTTAATCTATCCTTTTTCTTTCTTTCTTTCTTTTTTTTTTTCTTTCTGTTCTCTCCCCTCACTATTTAGTATCTCTCTGGCCTTAATGAAAGGATATATGGCAAGATGAGATATGCAGACGGATGCTAGGTAACCAGGTGTGTGAACCAGGAAGGGTTGAAAACCTCAATAGTGATACTGGAAAGCCTCCTGTAGGCACACGTGGTGTTTGGTTTTGTCAGTACTTCAATTCTGTTGGCAATGGCAGGAAGAGCGTCCTCGGGTCTTTGCAAAACTCATCTCCCCTTTCATTGATAAAAGGGCTATGGATCATGAAACTATCTTAAGAATAAGGTGGAGGGTTGCCATCCGTGGAGGTAAGCAGGTGGAATTAAGGTCTAGGCTTTTCTGGCATTAACCATTATTTATAAGGCCAAACTCGAGGAAGGGAAAGCCACACTCTTTTCTTCAAATACTCTACTCAGGCATTTCTTTAGTACCCTACAGCATCGCTGTTAAGAGTATGGGCTCTGAAAACAGACAGCTTGGGCTGGAATCTTGGTCCCTCCACCTATTAGCTGTGTAACCTAGGCGAGTTACTTAACAATGTGCCTGAGAGAAATAATAAAGAACGTATGTTAGTTGTTGTTATTTTTTTTTTAAATTTAATTTGCTTAGGTTAGGCTCTAGTGTAGTTTGCCAGGACATATCATTACATCAATAGATCCAAAAGAATTTTAAAATTTAAAGCACATCTAGTGATTCTAATGCAAAAGTATCAGTTTTCAGATGAGAAAACTGAGGCCAGAAGGATAAACTGATAGGCCAATGCTAGAAGAAAAGTGCAGGTATCCCGAGACCCAGGTTAGTGCTCTTTCCCTGGCCCATACCTCCAGATTTCTCTCCCTTACGTCCCTACCTCCATCCTTTTCTCGCCTACCCATGGAATTTCTGCTCAGCTCACCCACCTCCACAGCTTTCCACAATATCCTTCCACCCTGGAGTGGATTGAATATCCCCCCCAACTCACAGAAGCTTGATTTGTGTTCCCCAAGTTTTATGTATTAGAAACTTGGCCCGCACTGTGACTGTTAAGAGGATGGGAAATCCTGTTAATCGTAATTAAAAGCGGGGTCTTGAAGAGGTGATTATATTGTAGAATCATGCCGTAGTGAATGGATTGTTAATGGTGATCAGGGGCGTGGTCCTGAGCACTTTGGAAGGAGAGGGTATGAGGAACTATCTTGCTCTGTCTGCTCCACCATTTTCTGCCATATGAGACCCTTGGGTCAAGGTTGCCACCACCAAGGCCCTCACCAGATGTGTTCCCTGCACTGTGGAGTTCCGAGCCTCTGAAACTGTAAGCAATAAATTTAGTTTTCTTTATAAAGCACCCAGTTGCAAGTATTTTGTTATAAGCAACAGAAACAGGACTAATGCACTCCCGTTGTAAAACAGGGGGAAAGGTACTGTTCCAGAGGTCACAATGTTCCAAATAACAAAACAAAACTCAGGACTCCCTCTCATTTTAATTTTACTGAAAGATATAATGAATAAGGAATAACATTTTTCCCCCGAGCAAAGATAAGAAATCCTTCCAAGGGTAAATTCAGCCACAGCCATATGTAGGAAAATTACTTGTAAGAAGCAATGTTGATAGGACTAATACTGGATCAAATTAGCCCCTCCCTTTTTTGAGTGTTTTTGAAAAATAGCTGTGGTTCTAAAGATAGCTATTTTTAAATTTTTGAGTTAGATTCTTTCAGACATCTAAGAAAAAACACACAAAGACATATAAACACAATATTTTATAAATTGGACCTTATTATATACACAGTTCTTTTCTTACTGAATGATATGAATAACATCATTTTAAAAAGTTGCATAGTGTCTGTTAAGTGGTTGTGCCATCATTTATCTAGTCAGTATTCTATTGATTGACATTTATGTTTTTCCCCAAGTTATTAATATTATAAACAACTCTGTTGAACTTCCTTATGCATATACCTTTGCACAACTGTTCAGTTATCTCCTTGGAAACCATCCTATGATGTTAATGTCAGCCAATTCTTTAATGTTATCAATTAAAAAAAAGAAGTTGTGGTTACTTTGAAAAATATGTTTCATTGTGGGACTCAAAATTGACCAGGTTCTCTCATTTGAAACACCCACACATAAACCTCAGACAGTATTGTCTGTCTGGTGTTTAGTGTTTCAATAATGGTTGCCCAAGTTCCCTGGAGAAGGCAGGTAGACATTACTAATTGTCTATGCCAATATCCTTTCTTCCTTACTAGCACAACCCTGATTTTTTCAGAGTGACAATGTGTCCAGTTAAATATATTCACTTCCTCAGACTCTTGTAAGTCATGTCTGGTCATGTGACCCATCAATGAAATGAGAGTGCATGTCTGTAGAAGGGGCTCAAGGAAAGGTTTATGGAAGAAATGTCCCATTAGCCATTTGACCTGCACCCATCCTTTTCCTTATCTGGAACAGGATCATAATGTTGGAGGTAGAACAGTATCTAAGTTCATTTTCTGTTGCTATAACAGAAAGAAAGGAAGTTTATTTAGCTCATGGTTTTGGAGCCTGGGAAGTCCAAGAGCATGGTACTGGCACTTGGTGAGAGTAATCCCATGGCAGAAGGTGGAAGCAAGCTCCTGAGACAGAGAGACAGAATTTAGCCATACTTTTTCTTTTCTTTTCTTTTTTTTTTTTTATCAGAAACTCATTCCTTCAACAACTAACTCACTCCTAAGATAATGGCATTAATCCATTCATGAGGGCACAGCCCTCATGACCTAATCACCTCTTAAAGGCTTGACCTCTTAATGCTGTTACGATGGGGATTGAATTTCCAATATCTGAACTTTGGCGGACATATTTAAACCATAACAAGCAGCTGTATTTCAAGCATAACAACGATAACTACACGTACTACTAATAGTGTAGGATGCCAGAGGTGCCTGGGTTCATGATTGCTTTGGAGAGTCAGCTTACCAGGTCTGGACTGCCCACTTTTGGGTTTGTTGTTATGTGAGGAAAAAAAAAACCCTCCTTTATAAAGCTTTGTTATTTGGGTTTTCTGTTATAAGCATTGAATGCAATTCCTAATTGATATAATAAGATATGTCAAGTCATCATTTATTTAGCACTATATATGGAATGCTTGAATAGGATGAGATTAAAATGGGGACAAAAAATGCAAACAAACAACAGTAACAACAAAATTCTCTAATAGACTTAATTTTTCTTTCGATACTGAACTATTACAAATAGATTAACAAATAATTTTGTAATGACTAAATTAAATTTTGTGAATTATATTCACTTGTATGGTAGTTTTAAAATATATCCACAAATTCTTTGGTGCTTCTTTCAGAGGGAGGAACTTAGTTCCCTCACCTTGAATTTGGGCTGTATTTAGTCACTTGTAATCATGAATAGAATGTGGTGGAAATGGCATGTGATTTCTTAGGGGAGAGTATAAAACATATACCAACTTTCTTCTTGTTCTCTCTTGGCTATTACTTGCTGGGGGGAGGTAGCTGTCATGTTATAGTCATAAGTTTACTTTGGCAACTTATGGAGAGACCCATGTGGTGGATAATTAAGACTTCCAGCCAACAGCCAGTGAGGAACTGAGGCCTCCTGACAACAGCCATGAGAGTAAACTTGAAAGAAGATCCTCCAGCCCTAGTCAAGTCATTAGAGAACGGCATGCATCCCTGGTTAACATCTTGACTGTAATCTCAAGAGAGAGCCTAAACTGGAACCACTCAGGTAAGCTGCTCCCAAATTTCTGGTCCACAGAAACTGTGAGATAATAAATGTTTAAGTGATTGTTGTTTTAAGCCATTAAGTTTTGTGATAATATGTTATGCAATGGTAGGTAACAAATACAGCTGGGTATAATGGAGCCTAGCACAATGCCTGGCATGTATGCAGGTGTGTAATTATTTGTTGTTTGAATGAATAAACAATTGAATGAAATAGAGTATATTCTTTTCACTTTAATGGGTAACATACAATGCTGGGATTATCTTTGATCCCTGACACCTTTATTATATAAGGGTTTTTTGCTATGATCGTAGGTCAATTGCCCATCCCTGACACCTTTATTATATAAGGGTTTTTTGCTATGATCGTAGGTCAATTGTGAATCTTGCTGAGATCCAAACATTGACAGTCTGGGAAGTAACATAGGGTAAATAAAGCAATGGAATCCTTGAAACTTGAATTCTGTGCCCAGTTTTATCACTGATTAACTGAATGAGTTATGGTAAGTCACCTAACCCTTCTAAATTTCAATTTCCTTATCAATTATTTGGAGACAATGACCTAATCTGCCTCAAAAGGCAGTTAATGGGATTATATGTGATGGTGTAATTGTGAATTATTAACATTCTCTTAATTAAATTAGGCTGATGAGGTCTACCTTATTTTATTTTTAAGCAATTAAGCATTAAATATTTTATCTGTGAACATCATGAAGACCTTTCTTTCAGGAGGTGGCAACTTATTTACTGATTTTACTGTGTACCTTTGTAAAATAGTTGCATCATTCATAAAAAGCAGTCTGAATTTAAGTGTATGGCAGAATGGTAGCTTATTACATGTCATATCTCATTTTATTAGCCTGTTGAAAATTTATTGTTCTTTAAAAAGAATACATAATTATGGCTGGCTTTTTTCTTTTCATGAATTAATTTGTAACTGTGCCTGGGTATATCTGCCCCTCTTTATAATAACAGTGGTACTTATACATACGTAGTAATAAGTATACATCTAACCATTAATTTGGTCTAAGTCTAAGAGTTCATCCTAGAACAAAATTGCACCCAACAGCAAGAAAATAAATGGTAGAGTACATGTCTTTCTTTATCAGAGAGAGGAACTTGGGGCTCACAGGGGAAGGCTTTATGCAATGGAATGTCAGAGGTAGAGATTATGCAATTATCAACAATGCGCAATTTGGTATCATAAGTAATCTGAGAGGAAAATAAGTTAGGATGAGTAACATGGAGCCTTAGTGTAAGGTTCAAGTTCTAATTATGTAGTGGGCAAATGATCCAAGCTGGGTTTTATTGTATTGTTGTTTCTTGCTTTTTGCTATTCAGCCGTGACCCCATATTAGTTGAAACTACTGGCTTAACCAGACATTGGATTAGTTGTGGTTGTAGATGATCCCTGAATAGAAAAGAGAAGAACTCTAGAAAAATAAAAAAAGGACAGGGCTTCATGCACCCCATTTCCAATATAAAATTAGGAAGTAAGTGAAAAACAGACACCAGGAAACTGAGATGAGGGAAACCTGGTGACAGGGCATTTTTCAACAGAGCTTCTCATCTCCTATTTAAAATACCTGCTAGTTCCACTCTGTGAAACCTAAGAGAGCATTTTCTAATCAGTTTTTATTTCTTACAACTATATCTGCACAAAATCTACCAAGATTTTGAAACGTTGGGAAAGGTTGGTATTGTTTTCTGAATTGACTGACACAATAATGGGGTGAAGGTGGAGAACAGAGCAGAGGAGGAGATAAAGAAAAAAATAAGTCTAGGAAATATTTTTAAACTCAAGGGAAGAGGACTCAGCATGACTCACAATGTATTAGCTTAAGAGCAGAGACTGACACATGTGCACTGAGGAACTTGTGTCATCTAGAGAAATATTCTCAACTTATGAGGTTAGGCTCCCTGGGGTTACTCTGTGTTCCTCTAGTCCCCTAGAATAAGAACCAGAATATTCCTTAATAATTTTCCCTGGTGGCTCTACAAAAGCAGAAAACATTTATTGTAAATGGAATAGGTGACGATTACTTTAGTTTGAAATCACAGAAAAATTTATAAATGTGTATGCTGCGTCTGTTATTGTAAAGAACTGACTTACAAATTGTAGCTGCATAATGTGGCATAATTTTTTTCTTTCTTTTAAGTTGTATTTCTAAATCTAAAGATGGACTGTGGTAGATACTTTTTTTGGTTTCTGTCCATTGTCCGTTGAGAAGCATTCACTTTTGCACTCCTTTTTCCCAATTCCCATCTACAGGTTGGGTCCCCATAGTCATGTTTGTATGAGAAGACCTTTTTCCCTTTCTAGCCACAGCTGATTGGATAGTATTGGGAGATATATGTATATATGAAAAACCAAATTTGCTGCTTTTTCTAATCTCTTGCTCAACAGTAAACACAATGCTTCACTTCTGGTCATCAAAATGTGTGTGGGGATTTCTTCCCACCAGCAACCAATTCTGCAGCAGGTTCTCCAATGGGCACCAGCTGGATGTCCTCTAATCCAATTCAATTCTCACACTATATACCTAGAGGTAGCGCCAGATCCTGCATATTGAGAACTCAGTCCCATAAAACTGCCCCCACTTCAGATGCCAATAGCAAGTAATAGATTGTTACCTATACTTCTGACTGATTGACTATAAATTGGGGTTCTTACTATCACCTTGGGTAATATTAATTTGCTATGGCAGCTCAGAACTCAGAGAAATGCTTTACTTACATTTATTGGTTTATAAAAGATAAAACAAAGGATACAAATGAATAGCCAGGTGGAAGAGATGCATAGGGCGAGGTATGGGAGCTCCAGTGTTATTTCTTAAAATTAGGAACAGTAAAATTAACAATAACTGATAATAAAATAGAACAATGTACTGTAATACTAGTTATGTGAATGTGGTCTTCTCTCTCTCTGTCTCAAAATGTCCAATTGTACTGCACTCACCCTTCATCATGTGATGATGTGAGATGATACAATGCCTGTGAGATGAGGTAAAGGGAGGTGAATGACGTAGGCATTGTGATGTCGCGTTAGGCTACTGTTGACCTTCCGTATTCTTGAATTTGTGTAACCATTCCTTTATTGCAGTAAATGGCTTGGTGTCACTCATTTTAAGGGATCCCTTGCTGAAGTCTTTGAATAGGCTCAGTGCTTTCTGGCACAACATGTTGCCATCAATCAGAACTTGTTTTCTGTTTGTGTCTTTCACCTGCAAATTTAATGCCTTAACGAAGCCCTTATTATGCACTATGGCCAAAGCTTTTGCTGTTTGAGGTATGACAGCAAAACTAACACAGATTTCTTTTTCCTTCTTCACAATTTCATGGATAGAAGATTCATTCTTACCATAGATCTTAGCAAACTCAGCATATGATTTTTTTCTTTCCTTATTAGCTTGAGAACTTTCACCTTTTTTACGGAAAAGAAGCACTTTTGGGGTTCTCTTTGGCATATCCAAATTGCCAACATCACTATTCTTGTGCTTTGGGGCCATTATTAAGTAAAATAAAGGTTACTTGAACGTAAGCATTGAGATACCATGGCAGTTTATCTGATCACTGAGACAGCTACAAACTGGCTAACAGACGGTTTATGTATGCAGCGTGGAGACCCTGGACAAAGGTATGATTCACATCCCAGGCAGGATGGAGTGGAATGGCATGAGATTTCATTGCACTACTCAGAATGGTGTGCAATTTAAAACTTATGAATTGTTTATTTCTGGAATTTTCCATTTAATATTTTTGGACCACAGTTATACTTCCAGTAACTGAGATTGCAAAAAGCAAAACTGCAGGTAAGGGGGGATTACTGTACACATTTTTGTTGTTGTTAAGTTAGTTTGAATGGATAATTTTTGCATTCTTTAAGATACATTTTATAACTTCATTTAAGAGAGAGCTAAGTAGTTCTTTTCGTTTATAAAAAGTAAAAGATGTTTGAAAGCTTTGGTCTGAAGAAATAACATAAAGTTTATGAAAGAATGCAAAATTATGATCTTTTGAATAAAGAGAGAAAAAAGGCAGAGTAGTAAGTTCCAAGCTCTTTTTCTCTCACAGAAACATTGAAAAACGAGTATAAACTGTTGGAACCAATTTTTTGAGAACTCTGAAAATAGTCAAAAGTTTACAGCAACCAACTGAGCACTGAATCAAGAAAAAGGCACTTCAAAACAGTAGAAAAATTTTGCGGTGATTTTTGCTTGTCTTTCCTCTATCCCCTTCCCTGAATGGGGACAGTTTTTAAATGGCAGTAGTCTTAAAGTGGCAGCGGTCTGAAAAGTACTAGCAACCCTTGTTCCCAGTGTGAGATTGTTTCCCTGGTTCTGGAAAAAGCAAAGCAGACCATGTCTACAAATTATTATCTGTGTCTGTTCTAACCTGTGTGGGTGTACTATGGACTGAATTGTTCTTGCTCAAAATTCATATATTGAAGCCCTAACCTCCATTGTGACTATATTTAGAGATAGGACCTGAGAGGAAGTAATAAACGTAAAATGAGGTCATAAGAATAGGGCCTAATCCAATAGAGCTGGTGCCCTTACAAAAAGAGGAAGAGACAGCAAAGCACTCTCTGTCTCCGTCATATAAGGGCAGAGAGAAGGCAGCTATCTGTAAGCAGGGAAGAAAGCCTTCACCAGAAACCAAATCAGACAGAACCTGAATCTTGGACCTTCTATCCTCCAGTAATGTGAACAATAAATGTTTAAGCTGATTGGTTAGCTTAGTTGGTTAGAACATGGAGTTATAATACCAATGTCAAGGGTTCGGATCCCCTTACTGGCCAGCCACCAATAAATAAATAAATCTCTGTTGTTTAAGCCATCCAGCCGGTGGTATTTCATTATAGCAGATTGAGCAGACTAATGTAAGGGACTACCTGAAGAACTGATGCAAGGTGAAAAGCTGGAAAACACTGTAAGCTGAATCAGCAACCCTAGACACCTGTGGGCAAAGAGTGCAGTTGAAACATAAAGTAGACTGTCTAAGGCAAAAGCTGGGGAGAGTTTCTGTGGGAAATTCGGACATTCAAAGCAATCATGTGTACATGGGAATTTAGAAAGCCATGCTTATGCTCAAGGCAAGACAGGTGCTCAGAAAACACCTGAGAAAACCCAAATCTTTCACCATAGGCTGATCCCTTGGCACAATGTAAGCCTGACTAAGAATTGAAGGAGGTCCTTGGCTCAGCCAATTTGCAAAGACTGGAAGAGTTCCTGGCTTTCAAGGAAATCTCTGCCAAAACACTAGTTGAACACAAGCTAGGGAACGGATACTTCAGTGACCACATTGACAAGGAATACAGTTTTTGCAATAATTGCTTGGAAAAGACATCAAATAAACTGACTACCACAGCCTTTATCAACCATAAAACATCAAATCCTGGTATGGGGTGGGGGAGCTACTTTCTAGTTACCATTATAATAGTCAATATCCCATTTTCACCAAAACAAAAACATCAAAAACAAGGCATACAAAGAAACAAGAAAATATGGCTCAGTCAAATCATTCAAAGGAACAAAATAAATTGACAGAAACCATCTCTGAGGAAGTACAGATATTGAAATTACTAGATAAAGACTTTATTTATTTATTTATTTTAAAGGATGACCGGCAAGGGGATCTTAACCCTTGACTTGGTGTTGTTAGCATCCCGCTCTCCCAAGTGAGCCAACTGGCCATCTCTACATAGGGATCCGAACCCGTGGCCTTGGTGTAATCAGCACCACACTCTCCCAAGTGAGCCATGTGCTGGCCCTTAGATAAAAAGACTTTAAAACAACTGTCTTAGATATGCTCAAAGAGCTAACCATGGAAAGAAAATTATGGAAAAAGAACTAAAGGAAACCAGGAAAATGGTGTATGAACAAAATGAGAATATCTATAAAGAGATAGAAATTATAAAAAGGAACCAAACAAATTCTGGAGCTGAAGAGTATAATAACTAAAATGGGAAAAAAAAAAGTCTAGATGGGGTTCAACAGCAGGATTGAGCAAGCAGAAGAAAGAAGTAGTGAACCCAAAGATAAGACAATTGAAATTATCAAGTCTGAGGAGCAGAAAGGAAAAAGCCACTTTGAAAGACAGCTTGATAATTTTTTTACAGAACTAAACATACTCTTACCATACTGTCTAGAAGTTGTGCTCCTTGGCATTTACTCAAATGAGTTGAAAATATACATCCACACAAAAATCTGCATATAAATGTTTACAGCATCTTTTAATTTTACTTCCTTCAATAGGTGCATAATGGACTGAATGTTTGCATACCCTCCAAAATTCATGTATTGAAGCACTAACCCCAAGTGTGGCTGTACTTGGAGATGTATCCTCTAAGAAAGTAGTAAAGGTTAAATTAGGTCATAAAGGTGGGGCCTTGATCTGATATTAGTGATATTATAAGAAGAGATTCCAGAGAGCTCATTCTCTTTATATGCACATACTTAGAAAAGGCCATGTGAGAACATAACAAGAAGGCAGCCATCTACAAGCCAGGAGGAGAACCCTCACCAGAAACTGAATTTGCCAGCACATTGATCATGAACTTCTAGCCTCTAGAACTGTGAGAAAATAAATTTCTGTTGCACCTGTAGTATTTTGTTAAAATACCATAGGTGTTTGCTATAACAAAATATCATGGGTGGCTGAAACAACAGTCTGTGATATTTTTCTATAGTAATCAAAGCAGACTAATTAACAGGGTAAATAAATAAATAAACAAACTTTGGTATATGCAGACAATGGAATACTTTTTGACGTTAAAAAGAAATAAGCTATCAAGCCACAAAAAGATATGGTAGAAACTTAAATGCATATTGTTAAGTGAAAGAAGCCAATCAGAAAAGGCTACATACTGCTTGATTCCAACCAAATGATGTTCAGGAAAAGGCAAAACTAAGCAAAAAGATCGGGAGTTGTCAGGGGTTTCAGGGAAAAGAAGCATAAATAGGTGAAGCACAGGGGATTTTAGGGCAGGGAAGCTATTCTTTATGGTACTATAATGGTGCATACATGTCACACATTTGTCAAAACCCATGGAATGTCCAATACCAAAAGTGAACTTTAATGTAAACTATGGACTTTGGTTGATAATGATGTGTCAGAGTTGGTTCCTTGATAGTAACAAATGTGCCACTCTGGCGTGAGATGTTGATAGTGGGGAAGACTGTACATATATGGGGATAAGGAATACATCAGAAATTTCTGTACCTTTGACTCAATTGCACTGTGAACTTAAAATGGCTTTTAAAGATGATGTCTAAACCTGTGCCACCCAGGTGAGCCTGGCAGTGGCGACAGCAGCAGCAGCAGCAGCAGCAGCAGCAGCAGCAGAACTGCCTGGCTAGAGGCAGCCCCTCCCCACTCCTTGGACCCAGCAGGGAGCACCAGCCTATGGGGTCTGACCTGCCAAGATTGGCCCAGCAGAACTGCACAGTGCTAGGGGCTCATTCTATGACCACAGAGTCTGGAACAGGAATCAATATGGTTTAATATAACCACCACCACCACACCTACTGTCAAGCAAAGACAAATCACTTCCACAGAAACAACCAGGGCCACTCCACAGCTAACCTCAGTGTAGTGTAATAGAAGAAGCAAACCCTCTACCAAATGACAAAGTGTCAGCAGAAAATTACTAGAAGTACAAGCAATCAAGAGGAAATGACACCACCAAAAGAATACAGTAATGCTCCAAACTCAGACTCAATGGAACAGGGAGTCCTTGAAATGTCTGAAAAAGAATTTTGAGCAATGATCTTAAGAAAACTTCAAGAAATAAAGGAAGACTCAATTAGAGAACACAATGAAACAAGAAAAAATATCCAGAATATGAAGGAGGAAATCTATAAAGAGATTAAAACCTTAAAAAAGAGTGTAGCAGAACTTCTAGAAATGAAAGACTCACTCAATGAAATAAAAAACACAACTGAGAGCTTCAGCAGCAGGGTAGAGCAAACAGAAGAAAGAATTTCAGAGCTTGAAGATGGTCTTTTTGAAATAAATCAGGCAGACAAAAAAAAAAAAAGGAAAAAAGAATTAAAAATAACGAGGAAAGTCTGAGAGAGATAGCAGACAACCTCAAGCACTCTAACATCCAAATTGTGGATATTCCTGAAGGGGAGGAGAAAGGATAATGTATTGAAAACCTACTCAAGGAAATACTAACAGAAAACTTCCCAGGTGTAGGATGGGTTACAGACCTTCAGATCCAGGAAGCTCAAAGGTCCCCAAACAGATTCAACCCAAAAAGATCCTCCCCAAGACACATTATAGTTAAATTTGCAAAGTTCAAAGACTAAGAGAGAATTCTAAAACCAGCAAGAGAAAAGCTTCAGGTCACTTATAGGGGAACTCCCATCAAACTAACAGCAGACTTCTCAACTGAAACCCTACAGGCCAGAAGAAAGTGGAATGATATATTCAAAATACTATAAGAAAAAAATTGCCAGCCCCAAATTCTTTACCCAGCAAGGCTCTCCTTCAGAAATGAGGGAAAAATAGCATATTTCCCAGACAAACAAAAGTTGGGGGAGTTCACCACCACATGACCAGCCCTGCAAGAAATTCTCAAGGGAGTCATTCACCTGGAATCTGAATAATGGTTACCACTATCACAAATACACAAGAAAGAGCAAAATCCACAGTTAAAACAAAAATGCCAGGAAGAAAGAGAAAGGAGCTAAATCATTCCACCTTAAATTCCTGACTGACATTGAAGAAGAGAAATAAAAGGGGAAATAATGATCAAAAGATATTTAAACCATCTAAACAAGAAACAAATGACAGGAATTAAGCAACACTTGTCAATAACTACTCTAAATGTGAATAGGTTAATCTCCCCATTCAAAAGACACAGACTGACTGACTGGATTAAAAAGCTAGATCCAAGAATATGCTGACTTCAAGAGACCCACCTCACCTGTAGAGATACACATAGACTAAAAGTGAAGGGATGGAAAAAGATATACCATGCGAATGGAAACCAAAATGAGCAGGAGTAGCTATTCTTATATTGGACAAAATAGACTTTAAACTAAAAAACATAAAAAAAAAAAAACAACAAAGTAAGTCACCATATAATGATAAAGGGAATTATCCAGCTAGAAAACATAACAATCATAAACATGTATGCACCCAATACAGGAGCACCCTGATATATTAAGCAAACACTCTTAGACCTAAAGAAAGAGATAGGACCTAATACATTAATAGTGGGTGATTTCCACACCCCTCTCTCAGTATGGGACAGGTCTTCCAGGCAACATGTCAATAAAGAGACACAGAATTTAATCTACACCCTAGACAAACTGGATTTGGCAGATATATACAGAACATTACACCCAACAGCTAAAGAATACACTTTCTTCTCATCAGCTAATGGTACATTCTACAGGATAGACCACATATTAGGTCATAAATCTAGCCTCAGCAAATTTTAAAAAATCAAAATCATTCCAACTCTCTTTTCAGAACACAATGGACTAAAACTGGAAATAAACAATAAGCAAAATGCTGGAAGCTAAACAAATACATAGAAACTAAATAATAGGTTCCTGAATGATATATGGGTCCAAGAAGAAATTAAACAGGAAATCAAAAAATTTCTAGAAACTAATGAAAATAAAGATACATCATACCAAAACCTGTGGGATACTGCAAAAGCAGTACTAAAAGGCAAATTTATTGAAGTAATTGCTATATCAAAAGAATGGAAAGACTTCAAATAAACGACCTAACACTATGCCTCAAAGAACTTGAAAAACAATAATAATCCAAACCTAAAGGTAGTAGATTGAAAGAAATAATTAAGATCAGAGCAGAACTAAGTGAAATAGAGACCCAAAAAACAATAGAAAAATCAACAAAACTAAAAGTTGGTTTTTCGAGAAGATAAAGAAAATAGACACACCATTAGCTAGGTTAACAAAAAAAAAAGAAGAGCGAAGACCCAAATAACAAAAATCAGAAATGAAAAGGGAAACATGACAACTGATACCACAGAAATATAAAGAATCATTAGAAACAATTATGAACAAATATATGACAACAAATATGAAATCTGGAAAATATGGATAAGTTTCTAGACACATATAAACTACTAAGACTGAACCAAGAAGAGATAGAAAGCCAAACAGACCAATAACAAGCAAGGAGATTGAAGCGGTAATTAGCAATCTTCAGACAAAAAAAGGTCTGAGTCTGGATGGCTTTACAGCTGAATTCTATCAAATTTTTAAAGAGGAATTAGTACCAATTCTCCTCAAACTATTCAAACAGTTGAAACAGATGTTACTCTCCTAAACTCATTCTATGAGGCCAACATAACTCTGATACCAAAACCAGATAAAGACACAACAAAAAAAGAAAATTGTAGGCCAATATCCTTCATGAACCCAGATGCTAAAATCCTCAACAAAATATTAGCAATTAAAATACAGCAACATATTAAAGAAATTATACACTATGATCAGGTGGGATTCATCCCAGATATGCAAGGATGGTTTAACATTAGAAAGTCAATAAATGTGACACATCACATCAACAAACTCAAGGACAAAGATCATATGATTATCTCAATAGATGCTGAAAAAGCATTTGACAAAATTCAACATCCCTTCATGATAAAGACTCTCAACAAATTAGGTATAGAAAGAAAATATCTCAACACAGTAAAAGCCATTTATGACAATCCCACTGCCAGTATCATTCTGAATGGGGAAAAATTGAAGGCCTTTCCCTTAAGGACAGGAACAAGACAAGGATGTCCACTCTCACTACTTCTATTTAACATAGTACTAGAGGTACTAGCTAGAGCAATCAGGCAAGAGAAAGAAATAAAGGGACTCCAGACTGGAAAAGATGAAGTCAAACTTTCTCTATTTGCAGATGACATGATACTGTATATAGAAAAACCTAAAGTTCTATCAAAAAACTCCTAGAGCTGGCTAAGAACTTCAGTAATGTTGCAGGATACAAAATAAATGCCCCCAAATCAGTAGCATTTATATACTTAAATAATGAATTAACAGAAAGAGAAATAAAGTAAGCCTGTTTACAATTGTCATGAAAAAAAATAGATATCTAGGGATCAATTTAACCAAGGAGGTGAAAGACCTCTACAATGAGAACTACAAGCCACTTCTGAAAGAAATTAAAGAAGACACAAAAAGATGGGAAGATATTCCATGCTCTTGGATTGAAAGATTTAACATTGTGAAAATGTCTATACTACCCAAAGCGATCTACAGATTCAATGCAATCGTCATCAAAATACCAATGACATTCTTCACAGAAATGGAAAAAACAATCTTACCTTTCATATGGAAAAACAAAACACCCTGAATAGCCAAAGCAATTCTGAGCAAAAAAGATAAAGCCAGAGGCCTAAGTCTGCCTGACTTCAAATTATACTACAAAGCTGTTTTAAACAAAACAGCATGGTTCTGGTATAAAAATAGACATTTAGACCAATGGAGTAGAATAGAGAACCCAGAAATCACTCCTCAGGCTTATAGCCACCTGATATTAGACAAAGGCAACAAAAATCTACATTGGGGAAAAGATTTCCTCTTCAACAATTGGTGCTGGGAAAACTGGATATCCATATGCAGAAGAATGAAATTAGATATGCATCTCTCACCTTAAACTAAAATCAACTCAAAATGGATTAAAGACCTAGGTATAAGACCTGAAACTGTAAAATTACTAAGGGAAAATAATAGGTGAAACACTTCAGCAATTAGGTCAGGGCACAGGCTTTATGAACATGAGCCCAAAAGCATAAGCAGCAAAAGAAAAATAAACAACTGGGACTGTATCAAACTAAAAAGTTTCTGTACAGCAAAGGAAACAATCAACAGAGTGAAAAGATAACCCATAGAGTGGGAGAAAAATTTTGCTAACTATGCACCTGACAAGGGATTAATATTCAGAATATACATAGAACTCTAGCAATTATACAATAAAAAAACAAATGACACAATTAAAAAATGGGCAAAGGAGCTGAATAGACATTTTTCAAAGGAAGACATACAAATGGCCAACAGATGCATGAAAAGATGCTCAACATCATTAGTCATCAGGGAAATGCAAATTAAAACCACATTGAGGTACCACCTCATTCCAGTTAGACTGGCTATAATCAAAAAGACAGTGAATAACAAATGCTGGTGAGCGTGTGGAGGGAAGTGAACACTACTGCACTGTTGGTGGGACTGTAAATTAGTACAACAGATATGGAAAACAATATGAAGGTTTCTCAAGCAACTACAGATAGATCTTCCATATGATCCAGCAATCCCTCTTCTGAGTATATATACAGAAGAATGGAAATCATGTCAAAGAAATACCTGCACTCCCATGTTCATCACAGCTCTGTTTACAATAGCCAAGATATGGAACCAACCTTTTTTTTTTTTCCCCCTTTTTTTGTCTTTTTTTTTACTGACTGGTAACAGGATCGCAACCCTCGGTGTCGTGCCCGTACCAGGGACTGGCAATGGGATCGCAACCCTCG